>NW_004444090.1:5203409-5224721 GCF_000243295.1 Trichechus manatus latirostris
CTTCCTCTCCATTAGAAGGTTCTATACCTATACTGTTTATTCCCTCTTTTATTGTTCTGACGCTGTTGTCATTTACAGATTAACCTCTCTGGTTCCCTTTTGTAATTCTTTTGGTTTTGCATAGTCCTTAAGAGTTCATTTCCTATGTTGTTATCTGGCTAGTACAATCCTGTGTCCTATATTCAGCCTGTGGTCTGATATTGTTTGTTCTCAGATCGAGGGACTTCCTTTAATAAGTCTTATAAGTTTGGTTTGGTTTTTTACATAGTCCCTTAATTTCTGTTTATCTGGAAATGCCCTAATTTCACCATCATATCTGAACGAGAGTTTTGCAGGATATATTATTCTTAGCTGGCAATTTTTTTCTTTCAAGGTTTTATATAGGTCATCCCATTGCCTTCTTGCCGGCATGGTTTCTGCCGAATAATCTGAGCTTAGTCTTATTGTTTCTCCTCTGTATGTGACTTCTTGTTTTTCTCGACCTGCTCTCAGGATTCTTTGTCTTTGGCTTTAGCTAGTGTGATTATGATATGCCTTGGTGATTTTCTTTTGAGGTCTATCCTATATGGGGCTCATTGAGCTTCTTGGTTGGTCAGCTTTTCATCTTTCATGATATTGGAGAAGTTTTCTGTCAGCAATTCATCAATGATCTTCTCTGTGTTTTCTGTTTTCTCCCTGTTCTGGAACTCTGATCACTCGAAAATTTTTGCTTTTGACTGTATCCTACATAATTCTCAGGGTTTCTTCATTTTTCTTCATTCTTTTTTCTGATTTTTCCTCAGAGTTGTATCCAAGTGTTTGTCTTCAATTTCGCTGATCCTGTCTTCCATCATTTCAAACCTGCTCCTCAGCCCTTCTATGACACTGACCATTTCTGAAATCTTGTTGTTTATCTTTTTATTTCTAATTGCTGTTTTTGTATGATTTCTAATTGTGAATTTATTGTAGCATTTTGTTCCTGTATTATTTTCTTGAATTATTCCATTTTTTCATCTGTATTTTCCATGTATTTGTCTGCCTTTTCCTTGAATTTGTCTATTTTTTCATTTTTGTCTGCTTTTTGCTTTGACTCTTGGGTAATTCTGAATATTAAAGATTTGAATTCTCTATCAGTCAGTTCTAGTGCCTTTTCTTCTACTAGCAAGTCATCTGATGTTTTATTTTGAATGCCTACTGAACCATCCTGTCCTGTTTTTGTATATGTTTTGATATTGTCTGCTGTCTTTGGGGCATTCAGTAGTTATTTTCCTCATTTATCAATTGTAGATTTTTTTGTTTCATCCTGTTTTAGTTGGTTATGTCTGAGCAGGCGGGATGTGTGTTCTTTGTTGTTTGCTCATCTTTTGCACGATAGTTTTCACCCCTTTCTCCAATGGGTAGGGTCAGTCACTCAGGTATGGTACAGCAGGGCAGGTCCACCTGAAGGGGAATTGCTGGGATGGGTTGCTTGTGGCACATACTAGGGCTGACAGTGCAGTGTGGGAATCAGTGCAGGGCAGGTTCCAGTAGGCCATGCCTGTGCTGCTTGGGAGTGTGATGTGTAGCGCATGGTGCAGGAAGGCAGGAAGGAGGGGCGAGATTGTGATGTGCGGAGCTAAGACGGGTATGGGAAAGATGAGAGTGAGGAGAGAGGAACAGGAACAAAAAACATACATACAAACAAAAAAGTGTGCTAAGGGGGCTTGCTATTGGAGTGGAGAGGTGAGAGACTGAGAAATGGGGAAAAACAAAAATGAAAAAAAAGAAAAAGGGTAAAAGAGAAAAATGAATGAATCGAGGAACTGGAAATGAAGACAAGGGAATAAGAGAAAGAAGAAAACAAAACAAACAAACAACAACAACAAAAAAAAAACCAAAACAAGAAAAAAGAAATGCCTCCAGTGATGTCCCTGTGTGCCTGTGCACAGTAAGGGAGTGGCTTCCAAGCCTCACGGTACTGTATGGCTAGAAGGGGCTCCCAAGCTGAGAAAAGAAAAAGAAAACAAACAGAACAAATCAGAGCAAACAAAAAGCCCCAGGGATCCCACCAGGGTGGTGACACGGGCCGGGAAGCAGTTTCACAGTCAAGCGGTGTTTCACAGCCTTTCAGGAAGGAGCAAAGATGGCACACAAAGCCAGGTATTTGAGAGAAAGGACGGGGAAGTGGTGAGAGGTAAGGAAGAAATCTAAAGTCTAAAAAAGCAATACCAGCAGCCAACAAATTGTACTCAAGTTGCTGACCAGTGCAGGCGGGTGGAATCCAAGCAACACCAGGGTGAAGCCGGTGCTTCCTGGCTAAGAGACTGTGGCCACAGGAAGCAGAGGAGGCCAAGTGGGGGTGAAGAAGGGTGGGGGCTGGGAAAGCGTATATCGCTGGTTTCTGGTTGTTCTGTCTCCTGCTGGAAGCTCCATGAAGCTGCTTTCTTGTACCCCCTGTTCGCTGATCTCTGATAGGAGTCCAAGATGGTGGATCCGCGCTGTGGTAGCTGATAGGGGACCTCTCCATGTATCTCTCCTCGCTCTCTGTTCTTGGTCAGTTTCTTATTCCATTCAGTGCTTGGCTGAGTTCTCTCTTCATTTGGTGCTAAGGGTTTCAGGACTGACGTGTGACTCTGTTTGACTTAGTTTTTCGGATCTTTGCTGTGGAGGGATTGCGTGGTGCTTCTGACTATAGTGCCATGTTGCCTGGAAGTCCTGTGTAAGGTTTTTCTACTATAAGTGGTATAATATTACTTGTGATAAGTTAATGATACCGTCTATAAATCTGTTCTGTCTGTTGTGGTAGCCAATGTTCACATGTAGCTATTGAGTTTTTGAAAAGTAACTAGTCCAAAATGTGATGCGCTGTAAGTGTAAAATACACAACAAATTTCAAAGAGACAGTGTGAAAAAGAACATGAAATTTCTCATCAATATTTTTATATTCATTAGAGTTTGAAATGGTAATTCACTTTGGGTACACTGGGTTATATAAAACATAGTATTAAAATTAATTTTACTTGCTCTTTTTAACAATTTTTTAATGTGGTAACTAGAAAAATTATAAATTACATATGTGACACATGTAATATTTTTATTGGATAGTGTTGCTAGAAATCCTAAAGCAACCTAAAAACAAAAAAACACAATTAAATAAATAAAAACAAAACCTTATAACTAATAAGTGAAGAAAACAGGGAAAATAATAAATATTCAATCCAAAATTTTTTTTTTTAATAAGGAAAAGTGAAACAAAAAACAGACAGGAAAAATATAGCAAAATGATAGATTTAAATCCAACCATATCAGTAGATACCTTAAACATACATGATCTAAACACCCCCATTAAAAGCTAGAGATTTTTAGATTGGATAGAAAAGCAAGTCCCAACTATTGGCTGCCTATACAAAACCCAGTATTTGTGAAGACACAAATAGGATTAAAAGTAAAAGAATAAAGAAAGATATACCATGCTAACACTAATAAAACACAGAATCAGAAAGATCTAACTTGGCAGAGGTCTCTCAAAAAAGACAAGAGATTTGAGTCACATTGGTAAATGACCTTTGATCTCTGATGTAGAAGCTGTTTTGAAACTATTCTCAAACACGGCTCCAGAGTGGCAACTTCTCAGGGGTTACTGTACCTGCTGGAAACTAGATCAAATGCTTTAAAGACCAGCTCCAGATTCTAGGTCAGGAGTCTTTGGACAGCTGTGAAAATATATACTATTTCTTTCTGATGTTCACGAGTAGTTTTTGACACATTTCATAGCAATGGATTCAACATGCCTAGACATATTAAGACAGGCCTAGATAGTTCACAGTAGCTGACAACTAAAATGTGCTTTGTTAAAAACTTCAGAACAGACCCCGAGAGTATGGCCCCCAGACACCCTTTTAGCTCAGTGGTGAGGTCATTTCTGAGGCTCACCATTCAGCCGGGGAGTGGACAGCCCCATAAAACCAAATGGGACTAATGAGGCACAGCAGTCCAGGGACAAGGTCCAGAAGGGGACAGGAAAGCTGGTGATAGGGAACCCAAGGTTGAGTAAGGATAGTGTTGACATGTTGTGAGGTTGCTAACCATTGTCATAGGGCAACATGTGTACTAACTGTTAAATGAGAAACTATTTTGTTCTGTAAGCCTTCATCTGAAGTGAGAATAGCAGCACAATTGGAAGAGCGTAGTCGATGTCACTGAACTGTGCATGTAGAAATTTTTGAAATGGTGTATCTTTGGCTATGTGTATTTTCACCAAAAAAAAAAAAAAAAAAAAAGGTTGAGAAGGGAGAAGGTTGACATGGGGGGTTGTTAACCAATGTCATAAAACAATACGTGTACTACTGTTTCATGAGAAACTATTTGTTCTGTAAGCCTTCACCTGAAGTACAATTAAAACAAAAAACAAAAAAAAAAACCCTTCAGAACAGAGAGATGAGATTTAATTGGAATAGTCTGCCTCATCATCGTAATGAATACTCTAATTACACACACCACCATCATTCACCACAACCTCAGTCACTGGTCTGGAGAGGAGACAAGAATATTAAACAAGGAAGATAAAAGGAAAATAAGCATGTAATATGCTCTCCCATGATGTAGTCTGTTAAGTAAAGAGGTAGGATGATATCTATTCTTCGTTTGCCTAAAATAATCAGAAGTTTAGATGAACCAAATGGACGTGGAAAGAAGAGATGTGTCTTCAAGGTAGAGGTCTGTGTTGGGAGAGTAACAGAATCAGTCTTGTGTCTGAGAGCTGACTTTCCCTAAACACATTTATAAACTCTGGAGCTCTGGTGGTGCAGTAGTTAAGAGCTACGGCTGCTAACCAAAAGGTCAGCAGTTTGAATTCACCAGCCATTCCTTGGAAACTTCATGGGGCAGTTCTACTGTGTCCTATAGGGTTGCTATGAGTTGAAATCAACTTGACGGCAACGGGTTTGATTTTGGTTTTGGATATGTGCCATGCTGATGTGTAGGGTACATGAATGTAGTTATCAAATCAGAAAAGAATAAAACAAAACAAAAAATACCACCTCTGGTCCTGATTTTAATGTCATCCTTAAAACCCCTCCCCTTCTTGTTCCCAAATTAATTCTGAGTTCTTTTAATTCACTTTCCTAATGTTTGTTGACTCCATACGTATTTCTCTCTCATTCCTTTTTTTCTTTTTCTGTCATCACCTTGGTTCAAGTCATTATAATTTCTTCCGAAGACTACTGAAATGTTTTCTCAGTTTGTCTCTCCACACTCACTCTTACAAACTGAAAAAGCAAATCCATTGCTGTTAAGTCAATTCTGACTGATGGTGAGTAGAAGTGTGCTCCATGGGGTTCTCTTGGCTGTAATCTTTATGGAAGCAGATTGCCAGCCTTTCTTCAGTGGCATCATTGGATGAGTTCAAACAACTAATCTTTAGGTTAGTAGACAAGCACAAATTGTTTGCACTACCCAAGAACCTTATCCTCTTTCAAATGATCCTTTAAAGGTATAAATCAGACTGTTAAAATCTTTGGTAGCCTCCCACTTTTTTTTTAGAATAAAGCCTGACATCCTTAATCCAGTCTATGAGGTTCGGCATGCTCTGATTCCTACCTCCCTCTTGAGCTACATCTTACACTACTCTCACCAACATTCACCATGCTGTGGTCACACTGGACTTTTAGTGCCTCCAACAGGCCGAAGTTCTTCTCACATTGCTGTTCCCTCTGCTTGGAACTATCCCCCTCACTCCCCAGTTTCCACTAGTTCTTCAGCCATTCTTCAGGTCTTAACTTAAATAAATGCCTTTTCCTCAGAGAAGCTAGACTAGATTAGGTCCCCTTGTTACAGTGTCTTTGCACACTTGACTCTGGGTCTTGGAGAAAGAACTCTGGCCTACATGTCAGGATGTTTAGGTTCTAGCCTTAACCCTTGACTAGGTCACAGGTTTTCTAGGCTTCTGGTGTACTATCAGCTGTATGAAATGACTGAATTAGGTGAAAAAGGCATATCACACTGGAGAGCAAACTTCTCCAGAGTTTTCGATGTTGACACACCAGAACCTACAGCTGAAAAAGCAATGGGGACAGAGCCACCAATGGAAATTATCATTAAAAAAATTATACTCTTTTCTAGTATTTGGGAGTAGGTAGAGAGAAGGGCAGAATTTTGTGTAGGGTGTGTGTGTGTGTTTGAGAGAGAGAGAGAGGGAACAGAAGAACAAAGTGTGGAATGTTGACTGGACTGGTCAGAGTAGTTGAAGTAATAAGCCATAGGTTTTAGACTAAATGCTGCTTATTCCTCAAGAATGTACATCAATTCAATAGTAGCTTTCTAGAGGAAAAACTTGAAATATATAAAATATATACAACTTAAAAATAATTTTATTGAGATTATATACAATAAACTGTATATATTTAAACTGTATAATTTGATGTGTTGACATATAGACAACCAAGAAAGCAAAACCATAGTCAAGATAGCTAACATATTCTTCACCCTCAAAAGCTTCCTCGTGCCTTTTTGTTCTCTCTCCTTACCACACATTCCTGTCTCACCCTTTGTCTCCTGGCAGCCACTGGTCTTCAGTCACTGAACATTAGTTTGCATTTCCTAGAATTTAATACAAATGGAATGATATAGTATGTATTCTTCTTTGGTTTCTTTCACTTAGCATAATTATTTTGAGGCTCATCCATGGTGTGCCATTTATCAATAGTTCATTCCACAAACACCTCCCAGCATGAAGATACTAGGCTTGAAGACTAAGGACCATAGACTTGGGGGACATCTACGTCAACTGGCATTACACAGTGCGTAAAAACAATGTTCTACATTCTACATTGGTGAGTAGTATCTGGGGTCTTAAGAGCTTGTGAGTGGCCACATAAGATACAACTAGTGGTCTATTCCTGTTCAGAGTAAACGAGAGTGAAGAAAACCCAAGACTCAAGGGAGCAATTAGTCCAAAGGACTAATGGACCACATGCACCACAGCCTACATGAGCCCGAGAATAGGAGAACTAGATGGTACCTGGCTACTACTACCGACTGCTCTGATGAGGATCACAACAGAGGATCCCAGACAGAGTAGGTGAAAAATGTACAACAAAAAACCAAATTAATATTAAAAAAAGACCAGACTTACTAGTCTGATAGAGACTGGAGGAACCACCAAGACTGTGGCCCTAAGACACCCCTCTGACTTGGAACTGCAGCTATTCCTGGAAACCACCTTCCAGCCAAGCAACAGAGAGACCTATAAAATAAATAACATCACTTGAAAAGAATGTACTCTGCAGACCAAAAATTATACGAGACCAAAAGGGCAGTATCTGCCCAAAAGTAAAGATGAGAAGGTAGGAAGTGGTAGGAAAACCAGACAAAAGGAAATGGAGAACCCAGGGTGGAAATGGGGACACTGTTGACACAGCGTGGGGATTGCAACCAATATCATGGAACACTTTGAGTACAATTTGTCGAATGGGAAATTAAGATGTGGCAGTTCTCCTTCTGTAGAGATTTACAGCCTTGGAAACCTATGGGGTCATTATCAGTTAGAATCAACTTGATGGCAGTGAGGTTTTTTTTCTGTAAACTTTCATCTAAAACAGAATAAAATATATATTAAAAAATAGTTCATTCCATTCTATTGCTGAGTAGTATTCCATTGTGAGGACATTCCATAATCTGTTTATCCACTAAGCTGTTAACGGACATTTGGATTTTTTCCAGTTTGGGGCTATTACAAATAAAGTTGCTAAGAACATTCATGTACAAATCTTTGTATGAACATATATTTCCTTCATTCTTGGGTAAATACCTAGAAGTAGAATGGCTGGATCATATGGCAGTTGTATGTACAACTTTTGAAGAAACTGACAAACTGTTTTATGTATTTATATAAAAGTAGACTTCAGAGCAAAGAAAATTATCAGAGAAAGAAAAATATTACATGATAAAAGGTTCAATTCACCAGTAAGACATAACAATGCTAAATAAATATAAATATAATGAGAGAACTTCAAATTACATGGTACAAAAACTGACAAAAAGAACTCAAAGAAAAAACAGAAAAGCCCACAATTATAGTCAGAATTTTCAAAAAGTAGACAGAAATCAAAGTATATAGAAGACTCAAACAACATCACCAACTTGACCAAACTGACATCTTCATGGAATACTTTACCCAACAATACCAAGTATAGTTTTGTTTTATTTTTGTCAATATGTACAATAGAAAATTCTCAAAGATAGATTATATTTTGGGTCACTAAACAAACCTTAACAAATTTAAA
The DNA here is from genome assembly GCF_000243295.1 of Trichechus manatus latirostris. Lineage (NCBI taxonomy): Eukaryota > Metazoa > Chordata > Mammalia > Sirenia > Trichechidae > Trichechus > Trichechus manatus. Next base: position 5,211,650 of record NW_004444090.1, read on the forward strand.
ATAATGGAAGTCATACAAAGTGTATTTTTAAACAACAATGGAGTTAAACAAGCAATTAATATCAGAAAGATATCCAGAAAATCCCCAAATGAATGTTTGTTTTACCTTCATTTTGAAGGACATTCTTGTTCAGTGTAGCCAGGACCTGCCACAGCACATTTTTCTTGTTCAGGGCCTCCCTTAAATTAATGCCTTTATAAGTTGCTGGAAATTGGCTTAGAAAAGCATGCCTAAATGTGATACATGCTGCCTCCAAAATCCAAAGACTCACCAAGCATTGTGCCTTATTCATGGCACTTTTTCTTGCTTTAGAAGGGGTATTCTGACATGCTCCAGACCATCAGACTCCTAGGAATTTTACTCCTAGGAATTTTACCTAGGTGGTAGGCCCCTGAGGTTTCATGGAATTTATATCCCATCCTCTAGCTTACTAACGCACCTTTATCACCTGACAATTTCTGCTCACTAGGTCAAATTAGCAAAATGTTGTACCTGTAATGGGCCAACATGATGGTCTCAGTTATATCAAGACCATCAAGGTCCTTCCAGACCATATTGTGACAGAGTAAGACAGCTGATACTGAGTTAAGGCAAGTTCTCAACTGGGGGTGACTGTGTCTTAGAAAGCACATTTGGCAGTGTTTGGAGACATTTTTGATAGTCACAACTTGGGCTGTGGGGATGCTACTGGCATCTAGTGGGTAGAGGCCAAGATGCTTGCTGCTAAGCATCCTACAATACATAGGACAGCCCTTCACAACGACAGAATTATACAATCCAAAATGTCAATACTGCTAAAGTTGAGAAACCCTGCCCTAAGATAATACAGTGAAGATATACTGCCTTTCTTGCTATGTGAAGTAAATTGAATCTGATCTCTTTTTAACTTATAGGATTAGGAATAAAAAGAAGTTTGTGTGTCAATAGCTATAAAACAAGTATCAGGGCTTGTGTTGATTTTCTTTAGTAAAGATACCTAATACAAAACCACAGTTGGAACTGGCATCACTGTTTGATTAAGATTTTGATATCCGTAGTCATTCTCCAAGATCCACCTGTATTTTCCACTAAACAGGCAAGATGAAGAAAGTTAAATGAAGGGATTATTTACATAGTTGTGGGTAGAGTTAAGAAAAACCTGCAAGGTGTGATGAAATACCCCAAAGCTAACAGCAGTAGCAAGCCATTACCACTCTTATCCAGAAGGACAAAGTGAGGACTGATTAACTGAACCTGAAGAAAGTAGCTAAGCCAAAGCCCAGAAGGCACTCTCTTTTCACTTTTCTTTTTAGAATTTTTTATTGTGTTTTAGGTGAAAGTTTACAGGGCAAATTAGTTTCTCATTCAAAAATTTATACACAAATTGTTTTATGACTTTGGTTGCAATCCCCACAATGCGTCAGCAATCTCCCCTTTTCCACCCTAGATTCCCCGTGTCCAATTTTCCAGTTTTCTTTCCCTTCCTGCCTTCTCGGCTTAGGTTTTGGGCAGGTGTTGCCAATTTAATCTCGTATACTTGATTGAACCAAGCTTGCTCCTCACATGTGTTACTGTTTGTTTTATAGGCCTGCTAATCTTTGACTGAAAGGTGGACTTCAAGTGGCTTCAGTTCTGAATTAGCAGGGTGTCCAGGAGCCATAGTCTCGGGGGTTCCTCCAGTCTCTGTCAGGACAGTAAGTCTGTTTTTTTTCTGTGAATTTGAATTTTGTTCTACATTTTTCTCCCATTCTGTCCAGGACCCTCTATTGTGATCCTTGTTAGAGTGGTCATCCTTTCAACTTTTTATTTACTGCTTAGGTCTCCTATTGGCTGAACTTAACCAGAAGCCATAAATTGATGCATTCCACAAAGGTCAGCCTTGCAGATACAAAGCAGATGGAGAAAGGTGTAGAATAACTCTGGAGGTTACAGCAGAGATTATTTAGCATACAGCCAAAGGGTAACAATAACGATTCAGCTTTTGGGTCAATTCAATTTGTTGGTGGATTCCTCCTGCAACAATCTGAGGGGACGTATTTTGAGGCTGTATCAAGATTCAGTGGAAACCCATACATCTACAGCCAATTGATTTTCAACAAGGATGTTAATTCTTGTCAACGGGGAAAGAACAGTCTCTTCTACAAATGGTGCTGGGACAACTGGATCTCCACATGCAAAGAATGAATTTGGACCCATACTTTAAACCATATAGAAAAATTAACTCAAAATGGATCAATTACCTAAATATAAGAACTAAAATCATAAAATTCTTAGAAAATATATAGGGGTAAAGCTCAAGATTTTGTATTTTGACAATAGATTCTTAGATATGACACCAAAAGCATAAGCAACAAAAGAAAAAAACAGAATAACTGGATTTTTATCAAAATAAAAAAACTTATGTCTATCAAAGAACTTTATCAACAAAGTGAAGAGACAACCTGCAGATGGGAGAAAATATTTGGTAACCGTATATCTCATAAGAGTTTAATACCCAGAATATATAAAGACTGCCTACAACTCAACAACAAAGACAAACAACCCAACTGAAAAATGGTCAAAGGACTTGAATAGACATTTCTTCCAAGAAGATATGGCCAATAAGCACATGAAAAAATGCTTGATGTCACTAGTCATTAGAAATTTCAAATCAAAACCTCAATGAGGTACCATTTCACACCCATTATGATGACTATGATCAGAAAAACAGAAAATAACAAGGGTTGGCAAGGATTTGGAGAAATTGGAATCCTTATCCATTGCTGATGGGAATGTAAAATGGTGCAGCTGCTGTGGAAAACAGTTTAGTGTTTTCTCAAAAAGTCAAACATAGAATTACCATAGACTCAGCAATTCTACTCCTAGGTATATATCAAAAAGACTTGAAAACAGGGACTCAAACAGATACTTGTACATCAATTGTTCATTGCAGCACTATTCACAATAGCCAAAAGGTGGAAACAACCCAAGTGTCTGTCAATGGATGAATGGATAAACAAAAAGATTATACATACAATAGAAGTCTTCAGCCATAAAGAGAAATGAAGTTATGACACGTGCTACCACAGGGATGAACCTTGAAAACATTATGCTGAGTGAAAAAAGTCAGTTACAAAAGGACAAACATGTATGATCCCACTTATATGAAATATCTAGACTAGAAAATGCGTACAGATAAAAGTTATTAGCCGTTACCATATTCATGCCCATTCCGAGGAAAGGTGATCCAGCAGAATACAGAAATTATCGAACAATATCATTAATATCACATGTAAGCAAAATTTTGCTGAAGATAATTCAAAAATGGCTGCAGCAGTACACCAACAGGGAACTAGAAATTCAAGCCAGGTTCAGAAGAAGACGTGGAACAAGGGATATCATTGCTGATGTCAGATGGATCTTGGCTGAGAGTAGAGAATATCAGAAATACATGAGATGGACTGACAAAGTGGCTATAACAATGGGGTCAAACATACCTACTGTCTTAGGCTGGGTTCTCTAGAGAAGCAAAACCAGTAAAGTGTATAAATACATATACAGAGAGATTTATATCAAGGAAATAGCTCATGCAACTGTAGAAGCTAAAACGTCCCAAGTCCACAGATCAGGGTAGAGGCCTCTCCAAATTCACAGAGCCGTAGAAGCTGGTGAACCCAAGGTCAGCAGGTCAGAGAGTGGCTCCTGCTCACAGGCTGTGAAGGTCAATGAATTCCAAGATCAGCAGACAAGACCGCAAGGTTTCTCCTGATTCACATAGCTGCAGGGGCTGGCAAACCCAAGGTCAGCAGGTCGGGGAACTGCACTCTTGCTTGCAGGCTGAGAAGTTCGACAAATTCCAAGATCAATAGGTAAGCTGCTAGCTCAAGTCCCAAGAACCGGGGGTGAGACAACAAGAGGCAGCTGCTGAGTCTGGAACAAGCCAAAAACCTTGGCATGGCGAGCAGGCAGAAAGTAACTGGTGGAAGGCAGAGAGATGAAACTGAGGAGGCGGTGAGCTGCCATAGGCCCCACCTCTGCCAGTTACCACTCAGCAGATTCCATCATGGGGGTGATCACAGATCAGATTTCAACAGGGAAGTGATCACAACATTATACAACTGCTAAAACACTGAGAATAATGGCCTAGCCAAGTTGACATACAATCTTAACCATCACACCTACTACTGTGATGACCACCAAGCAACATTTTTTTCTGTCATACATAGGGTGTCTATGAGTTGGAAATGACTCGACATCACCTAACAACAACAACAGCGGGAAGGGGGGAGTGGGGACTTATTGCTTAAGGTGCTTTAGGAGTACAGAGTTTCTGTTTAGGGTGATAACAAACTTTTGGAAATAGTAATGTTTGAAAAAGATGGTAAATATAATTAATGCCACTGAACCATACACTTAAAAATAGTTAAAATGGCAAAAAATCTTGTTATATATATTTTAGCATAATAAAATTAAAAAAAAATTCAGTGGAAAAGAGGGCCATGATGGACTGTCAGTGTTAGTCATGGGCATGGGAGAGGGAGAGCAACAGCACATGTGCAATGCTTTTGCCATTCCTGCATAGGGCTCCAACACACACACACACACACACACACACACACACACACACACACACAAACGCATATATGTACATATATACAGTGACCAACACATTAGTCACTACTTATATGTAATATATTATTTAACATATAGTAATTACATATCTATTTATATCTATATACATATTTGTTTAATGGTACATGAAAACAAAATAAATACAGACAAGTAATCATGTGGGACAGCCTCAGATATTTCCAAAATGTTTAGAGGATATTTTGAAGATGGAGTCGTGTTCCATACTTCAGCCTGTTTTTGGCTCACTCTTCCCCACTTGCTAACGAAGCTTTCCAGTTCTTTACAAACTCCATACTCCCTCCACTATTTCTAAGAGTCCCTAGAGTTTTTCATATGTGTTCATGTACTAGAATATACAGCTACTACATAGCACTGTAATTGTCTTTGTCTGCTTAAAGCATTATTCTCTGGATCCTATCCTGTCTGTAGGTCATCTCTGCCATTTTCCATGCTGCATTACTATTATTGTGACTCTGAAATCACAGGCTGTGTGTGTATGTTTGTCAAAGTTCTCAACATAGGCATGTCTGTGCTGTCAGAGATGGGCCAACAGAAGTTACATCTCCATGGATGTCCTGGGAGAGGTAATATATAAATATAAATATATATAATGAAATTCTGCCATCAGAGAGACCCAGTATCTCAGGGAGTGTCCCATCTTATGTCCCTTCGAGTAGGCAGGGGTTGAGACATTTGAGTCAATCCACAGACATCATAAATCCTTGAGGAGGCGAGGATGTTAGAAAATGGAATGAAAAATCTCTGCACAGTTATTGTAATTACTCAGATTAGGACAGGCCCCTGCTTACAACCATTCATAGCCCTCATAGCACACTTAGATAGAAACCTATGCTCCTTACCAAGGTCTCTATGGCCCTGCAAGATTTGTTGTTGTTAGGTGCCATAGAGTGGATTCTGACTCATTGTGACCCCAAGAACAACAGAAAGAAACAATGCTTGGTCCTGCGCCATCCTCACAATCGTTGCTATGTGTGAGCCCATTGTTGCAGCCACTGTGTCAATCCATCTCGTTGAGGGTCTTCCTGTTTTTCACTGACCCTCTACTTTACCAAGCATGAGGTCCTTCTCCAGGGACTGGTCCCTCCTGATAACATGTCCAAAGTACATGAGGCGGAATCTCGCCATCCTTACTTCTAAGGAGCATTCTGGCTGTACTTGTTCCAAGACATATTTATTCATTCTTCTGCGATCCACGGTATATTCAATATTGTTCGCCAGCACCATAATTCAAAGGCATCAATTCTTCTTATTATTTTGAGTTATGCCACCTCAGCAAATGAAGGTCCTGACAGCTTTATTCCATCCACATCATTAAGGTTGATTCTACTTTGAGGAGACAGCTCTTCCCCAGTCGTATTTTGAGTGCCTTCCAACCTGAGGGGCTCATTTTCCAGCACTACATAAATGTTCTGCTGCTATTCATAAAGTTTTCACTGGCCAATTCTTTTTGATGTAGATTGCCAGGTCCTACTTCCTAGTCTGTCTTAGTCTGGAAGCTCCGCTGAAACCTATCCACCATGGGTGACCCTGCTGGTATTTGAAATATTGGTGGCAGCAACGCACAAGCCACCACAGTACGACAAACTGACAGTCAAGTAGTGGTTGCAAGATTTGACCCTTTCTAATTCTCCAAGCTCATCTCATCTCATCTCATACTTCAACCCCCTCACTAAAGTCTAACTCACTGGCCTCCTCTCAGTTCCTAGAACATACTGAAATTTTTCCTGTCTGAGGGCCCTTGCTTTTATTGTTGATTCTGCTTAGAACACATATCCTTAGATCTTCAGTGGTTGGCTGCTTTTTACCTTTTAGGTCTTTGTTCAAAGATCACCTTCTCAAAACTACCTTACCTAACTAAGATAATGCCCTCTCCCTTCTGGTTGTTTTTTAATCACATCACCATGTCTATTGCCTTCATAATACTTATCACTATCTGCAGTTATCCTGTCTGCCTATCTATCTATCTATGTGTTTATTACCTGTCTCCCCCTACCATGTAAGGTCTTTGAGAGTAAGATCCTTCTTTACTTGGTCATTATTATGCCTCCAAAACACTGAACAGTATCTAGCATAATATAAACCATTGTCACTGAGTTGATTCCAATTCATCGCGACCCTCTAGGACACAGTACAACTGCCCCATAGGGTTCCTAAGGCTGTAAACCTTTACGGAAGTGGACTGCCACATTTTTCTCCTGCAGAGCAGCTGGTGGGTTTAAACTGCTGACCTTTCAGTTCACAGCCTACTGCATCAACAAATGCGCCACCAGAGCTCCTGACAAGTTCCCACCAAAACCAAAACCCACTGCCCTCTAGCTGATTCCAACTCATAGTGACCCTCTAGAACAGAGTAGCACTGCCCCACAGGGTTTCCAAGAAGCAGATGGTAGATTCGAACTGCAGACCTTTTGGTTAGCAGCTGAGCTCTTAACCACTGTACCACCAGGGCTCCAGCATAATATATGCAGTCAATAAAAATTGCTGAATGAACAAATGAATGAATTTGTTTGTCTGTCTTGTCCACCAGACTGTGAGCTCTATAAGGACTGAATAAAACTCTGTTTTGCCCACTACTATATCCTCAGATACAGAAGACACCCTGTCATGGATTGAATTATGTCTCCCAAAAAATGTGTGTATCAATTTGGCTGGGCCATGATTCCCAGTATTGTGTGGTTGTCCTCCATTTTGTGATTGTAATTTTATGTTAAAGAGGATTAGGGTGGGACTGTAACACCCTTACTAAGGTCACATCCCTGATCCAACGTAAAGGGAGTTTCCCTGGGATGTGGCCTGCACCATCTTCTATCTTACAAGAGATAAAAGGAAAGGGAAGCAATTAGAGAGTTGGGGACCTCATACCACCAAGAAAGCAGTGCAGGGAGCAGCGTGCATCACTTGGACCCAGGGTTCCTGTGCAGAGAAGCTCCTAGTCCAGGGGAAGATTGATGAGAAGAAGCTTCCTCCAGAGCCAACAGAGAGAGAAACCTTCCCCTGGAGCTGACACCCTGAATTTGGACTTCTAGTCTACTAGACTGTGAGAAAATAAATTTCTCCTTGTTAAAGCCATCCACTTGTGGTTTATTTCTGTTATAGCAGCACTAGATGACTAAGATACACCCTAAATAAATATGTGCTGAATAAAAATAAAATAAAAAGTCAAGAGTTATAAAACCAGGAACACTGAGAAAACCTAAGAGGGCCAGGTATTTGGATCAGGTAGTAGGTAACTATAGCAGGATCCTCTGCCTATGAGTAAGTGAGCCTGCATCTAGCTTTGAGGGGACCAGGCCAACACTGACTGGTACAATGCAAGTTTCTCAAGGTCTTTTGAACCTGTAAGTGCTTTCAGGGTCACATAAACACTCAGATTTTAGTGACTGATTGCCTATATCTGCATATTGCTGGTCCTCAGCCCCTGAGATGTCCATTTTTAGCATTTTTGAGTCCCCAGGGGGTGTTTTACTTGTAAACAGGCAACATCCAGCCTTACTAATATTGCCACTAGATTCTAGATACCACATTTCTCCTCCAAAGGCTCCCAGAGCCTGTTTTGCCAAGCATCTCATTCTTCAACAAACCCTACTGCTGGTCCATTGAGTATACAGGGTTCTTAGAAGTTCAAAGCACCAAAGCATGGTGATCTGTGGCAAATTGGGAGTTACCTCTCTCAATTTTGTAACCTTTACTCTGAGGGATTCCAAAACAATACTCTGTGTGTGTGTGTGTGTGTGCCTTAATGTTTTACAGTGTTCCATGAGGAGCTCTTTTGCTCTTTCAGCTTTTACTTATAGCCTTCACTTGGCTTTGGATTCAGATATGACTGTATGGGACTGGGCTGGGAACAGATGCGACAGTCATAAAACTATACTCTGAATCTGTTTTCCCCACTGGTGACTAAGGGTTTGTAACTGGGAAGCTCATTGTGCCTACCTTTTTCCACCCTTAGGATGAGTTCTCTCCCAGGAGAGTATATAGCCCCCACTCAATTAAAGTTCTGTCAGAATAGCTCACAATTTACTCCAAATGCCTAGTATCCCCAGCAGTAAAAAAGCTCAAGCTCTTTCCTACAAGGCTCTTCAGGACCCAGGAAAATAGGTGACTTCGCCAATTCACCAGACATGTTCATACGTGCTAGAACTTAGAGGAGTTGCAGCTGAGGCTCAAACTGAAACTCTGCTATCTTGATGCACAAGAAAATCTTCAAATGAACTCAGTAGTGACAAACCTTCAAATTACATAAAACCATTCCACACCCTTGGCACCAATGGCAGCCAGCAGCAACAGAGGCCAATAAGTGGCAGCAAGAACAACTTAAGAAAAAAACAAATCCATTGCCATTGAGTCGATTTTGACTCACAGTCACCCTACAGTCCACCAAAAGGAATACAGAAGAAAACCCACACCCCTACCTCCATCCTCACCCCAAGATACTCTACCAAGGGCTGGGAGGAATTTGGGCTTTTTCCAGTTCTGCTGAAATTCCTCCATGGCACTCCTCAAACCAGGGACACAAGCAATATATACGTATATAGACTGGAAGTATATATATATCATCAAGATAGTTGCTATCTTTGGACGAAAGAATTGTGGTGCTTTTTCTCAATAAACTTTAATTTTTATAATTTGTTACTCTGTTTTCATAATTAAAGGACAAAGGAAAAGTGAAGATTGCTGTTATATGTCTGTGAGTCTAACTGTTCTAAGATTATCAGCATAGCAATCATCTCTTGTTCAAGCCTAGAATTAAGAATCTTTTTTTTTTTTTTCCTAAACTCTTGTCCAGGTTGCGAAAGTGTGTGTTAAAAGCCGTAACACAGGAATAGCAAGAATATCAGTTCAGAAACTCAAAAGTGCAAGAATATCATATCTGCTTATAATCTATACATCACCTGAAGTCCAACACCATGCTTTATCCTTACAGTCTGGTGGGAACTTCAGTAATAATGGGGCTCTACTCACTCAAAGCTGTACCTTGTGTCTTGTGTGTCATGAAGGACTCAGGAGGGACCCGAGTTGTCTTAGTTATCTAGTGCTACTATAACAGAAATACCACAAATGGATGGCTTTAACTAACATAAATTTATTTTCTCACAGTTTAGGAGGCTAGAAGTCTGAATTCAAAGCGCCAGCTCTGGATGAAGGCTTTCTCTTTCTGTTAGCTCTAGAGGAAGATCCTTGTCTCTTCAGCTTCTGCTTCCTGGTGCCTTGGAGATCTCCATGCGCCTTGGCATGTATCTTATCCCATCTCTCGCCTGCTGGCTTGTTTAATTTCTTTTATATCTCAAAAGAGATTGACTCGAGATTTACCCTACACTAATCCTGCCTCATTAACGTAACAAAGACAACCCATTCCCAAACGGGATTATAACCACCGACAGAGAGGCTAGGATTTACAACACATATTTTGGGGGGACATAATTCAATCCATAACAGCAGTCATCAATCATTTGCTCACACTAGTTACCACTGAAGAGCCAGGGCATTTCCAGTGTTCTGTTGTTTCGCGGTCCACACTCAGTACACTGAAATCACCAGCAATGTTGATAATACCTGTGCTAAAGATGTAGCCTTCTGAGTATCTCCAGAAAGAAGCCAGCTCCTCTAGATGTCCTGCCACTTCCTAGAGCCAGACTTGGATTATCCAGACTTTTGTCCCTTTGCTTTCCAGTCTGGGGGAAGAACCTCCTTCTTTCTCCTTGACATTTGACACCAAAGTCAATCTCCTCCCACGCCTGCCCCCAAGCTTGTAGCATAATCTTTTTACTCAATTTATACTTGTACAAAAGACAAGAAGAATTGAGTCTGAGCAGCCTCTGATTCCCTAAGGCAAGACAATACTAAGTGACTGGCCATCTATTTGAAATTATTATTTCCAAAATTTATCCTGCCACACAAACACTGTATCCAGAAAGGCCATCAACATAGATTACTAGGGAACATTTAGAATAACTAAAACACGTACAATTTACTTTCATAACACAGAGATGTGATGATAAACATAATATTCTGAAATTCTAAAAAAAAGTTCTTCAAATTAAATATAACGTAGAGAACGGCTGAAACCATTTTAATATTTATCCTATTTAAAATTATCTTCTAATTTTGTCTCCTATGAGGGGCCTGAATTGTTATCTAAATACATAGAGTATCCAGAGACCTTTTCTCACTTAGCAAAGAAAAAATTTAACGTATTATTTTATTCTAATATTTTGGAGGCTGAAGGTCCCTGCTTACATAACGAAATTTCCCTCTTTTTGTGACAGGAACTATGTCCTAATGTTCTCATATTGTTCATGCTTAAAAGCTTCCCAAGTATTTCACTCTGAGCATGCACATGTGACAAGGCATTCATCTGGAACAGAGGACAAAAATCCACCTACACACAGCCTCTTGCTTACCCACATGGGGTTCTCCACACAGGCCTGAACAGTGTTCCATTCACACCATGCACAACCAGGATAGTGACTGAGGCATCTATCAGAGGCTCAGTCCTGCCTTACCTGATTGAGCAAGGTGGCACAGGGAGTATCCAGCATTCAGACCAGTCCTGTCAGAACCCACAGATGCCTCAGGCGTAAAGCAGAAAACAACAAGGGTCCCTTTCTCCTAAAACCAATCAAGAAGAGAAAACTAAGACGTTCCTTCTCCATCAACTTTGTAGATGGGTGCAGGAGGGAGACGCAGACAGAAGAAAAGCAGACATTGGTAAAATGGTAACATTTATTTTGATGACATAGGTATCTTACAGGAAATGAACCATCTTACTTTTAAAAAATGGAAGTAGAGAGAAAGGGAAATAAGAACTCAAGGGGAAAACACAGTATCCCCATGTTAGTGAGCGAAACTGATGAGATAAAAACATTTCTCTGAAATAGTACTTTAATGAAGTTTTGATATTCGATAGTTGGTGATCTAGAATTCTGAATTGTAGCATTTGAAAAGGAAATACATCTTGCTATATAATCATATCAAATAAACCCATATCAGTATGTAATAACAGTAATCAGTACTAACTTACTGAAGGAAATGTCACAGAATAAAACCAATAATGACAACACTTTGTATTTGTAAATCAACTTACCATTTTCAGAGTGCTTTCACTTACTGGTCTCATTTGATCTTCATATCAGCTCCTGAGCTAGGCAGCACGATTTTTTTTTTCTTTCATCATTTTGCTGGTAGGAGATTGAAGCCTAGAGCAGTTTTGTGACATGCTCTGACTTGTATACCAGAGTAGCAGCAAAACTAGGATTAGAACTTTGAACTTTTGCTTCCCAGTGTATTTTTATTTTGTTAGAATGATCACTCATAGCTCTATAGTTTCTATCACTGAAAATAGCTATTAATTTCCAGAGCTGAGTAAAGCTTGTCCATAGATAAGTGTAATTCAACTACTTATTTATATTGCATTGATGTATTTCATAGTTATCCCTCTTCAGGTACTGTTAAAATAATATGTGAATCAACCTAATAAAGAACTCAGCTCACAACTTCCCTTTGGATTCCCAAAAGTCTTATTCCTCAGTCATTTGGTTGGCAGATGGCTGAGTCTACTGTTTGAAGAGCATCACCTCCATGTACTCCACGCTTTGACCCAGTTTCCACCAAAATTTGGCACCATAACCCAAAACCCATTGTCATCAAGTTGATTCCAATATATAGTCACCCTACAGGACAGAGTAGAACTGTCCCATAGGGTTTACAAGGCTGTAAATCTTTACAAAAGCATATTGCTATATTTTTCTCCCATGAAGCCACTAGTGGGTTCGAACCACTCACCTTTCAGTTAGCAGCTGAGGACTTTAACCACTGTGCCACCAGGGCTCCTCCAAATATTTAGTTACAAATATTTACATTATAAATATTTATAGATAACCCTATATAAATCTATATGTACACACACATATCATATATATAATGTTGTAAGTCAGGCTAGCAAATTATTAGAATATGTTCTTTCCTCCTACTGCAACAGCAATACGTCCATAATAAAAAAACTAAAATACATGTTTAAAACTATAGGTTTCATGTTACTGAAAGCTGGCAAAATATTAAAGATATCTGAATTTAATTATTACTCTATACTTTAGGGATTTTTCTTGGTGGTCCACTGATTTTTTTTTTTTTTTTTTATTGTACTTTAGGTGAAGGTTTACAGAACAAATAGTTTCTCATTACACAGTCAGTAAGCATATTATGACATTGGTTAACAACCCCATAACATGTCAACACTCTCCCTTCTCGACCTTGGAGGACCTCTTTTCTTTTTTGGTAAAAATATACATAGCCAAAGATACACCATTGCAAAAATTTCTACACGTATAATTCAGTGACATTGATTACATTCTTCCAGTTGTGCTGCTATTCTCACTATCCTTTTCCAAATTATTCCATCACCATTATCTTCAACTCACTGCCCCTTAGGCTTCCCATCAAACCTTTTGAGTTGCTGTTCTCA
>NW_004444090.1:5224821-5247864 GCF_000243295.1 Trichechus manatus latirostris
TTTTTTTGTACTTTAGATGAAGGTTTACAGAACAAATAGTTTCTCATTAAACAGTTAGTACACATATTGCCCTATGACAATGGTTAATAACCCCACGACATGTCAACACTATCCTTTCTCAACCTTGGGTTCCATATCACCAGCTTTCCTGTCCCCTCCTGCCTTCTAGTCCTTGTCCCTGGACTGTTGTGCCTCATTAGTCCTGTTTGGTTTTATGGGGCTGTCCAATACCCAGCTGAACGCTGAACTTCGGGAGTGACTTCACCACTGAGCTAAAAGGGTGTCCGGGGGCCATACTCTCGGGGTTTCTCCAGTCTCTGTCAGGCCAGTAAATCTGGTCTTTTTGTGTGTGTGTTAGAATTTTGTTCTATATCCTTCTCCAGCTCTGTCCAGGAACCCTCTGTTGTGATCCTTGTCAGAGCAGTCAGTGGTGGTAGCCGGGGACCATCCAGCTGTACTAGACTCAGTCTGGTGAAGGCCTTGGTAGCCGTGGTCCATTAGTCTTTTGGACTCATCTTTTCCTTGTATCCTGTTCTCTTCATTCTCCCTTACTCCCAAAGGGGTGAGACCAGTGAAGTATCTCAGATGGCTGCTCACAGGCTCTTAAGACCCCAGATGCTACTCACCAAGGTAGAATGTGGAACATTGTCTTTATAAACTGTGTTATGCCAATTTAGCTAGATATTCCCAGATGGTCCAGTGATTTTTGTAGAAATAATATGAGTAAATAATTTATAAATTATGTATACGTTTATTACTCAATAAATTTTTCTTAGCTTTATTAGAAAAAAAATCACTTATTATGTTGCTCTAATTAAGATTTTCACATAATCTGTGCTCTATTAGAAACAATGAGTTAAAGGATGAAGAATTAAATGTAATTTTGTTCAAAGGGTAAAAAAAATGTATTTTCAGCAAAAATTAAAGTAAATATAAAACATTAAAATTACCATATATAGGAGCCAACATGGTGCTATAGACAGAAGCACCATGCTGTCCCTCTACAGAAAAGACAAGAAAAGCTAAGTAAAACCGATACAAAAGTCAGTTCTGAAACCCTAAGCATCAGATGAAGGGATAAAAACTCCATCAAGTACCAAATGGAATAAGAAACTGACAGAGAACAGAGAACAAGGACAGCTACGGAGTGGAGGTCTCCTACTAGCTAACACAGTGTAGACTCACCATCTTGGACTTCAGCCACCAAGAACAGTGGAAAGGGAGTACAGGAAGGCAACTTTACAGAGCTCCCAACAGGAGACGGAGTACCCAGTAACCAGGGATACATGCTTTCCCACCCCCCAAACTTCTTCCTTCTATACGGCCTCTACCAGTTTCCAATGGGCCATGGTCACTTAGCCAGAGAGACACCAGTTCACTGCCACCTGGGTCCGCCCCACCCCCACTGGCCAACTCCTTCAATGCCATGTTTTTTTTTGTTGTTATTGTTTTATGACTTTTTTTGTTTCTTATCACTCTCAGCCTTCCTTCCTTTCTTTTCTCCCACCTACCTAGGCCCATGTGCCATCCCTGCCTCTTCTTAGTGAGCTGTGCCACACCACTCGGCTAGACAGCCACTGACACATGGCCTCCCCCAGGTCCAGGTCACCCCACCAGCAGGCTCCCTCAGCACTACTTTTTTTTTTCTTTTTGGTTTCTTCTCTCTCTCTCCCTTCCTTCCTTTCCTTTCTCCCACCCACCTAGCCCCATGCAATGGACCCCTTATCTCGACGGGCTGTGCTGTACTGGTCAGCTAGAGAGCCTCTGGCATGTGGCCTCTCCAGGTCTGCACTGTCCCCACAGGCTGGCTCCCTCAGCACCATATTCTTTATTTTTCTTTATCTTTCCCCTTCTCTCTTTTCCTTCTTCCTTACATCTAGGCCCTGTGCTGCCTCCGCCCCTTCCTGATGGGCCATGCCATGCCGCCCAGCAAGAGACACATCAGTCTGCCACCACTCCAATTCTGCCCCACCCTCAATGACCAGCTCCCCTAGCAATATATTTACCTTTTTTGTTTTTGTTTATTTTTTTATTGTCTCTCTTTCCATTCTTTCCTTTCTCCTCCTCACCTAGCTCTGTGCACCGCCCACACCCCTTCTTGACAGGCCAAGCCACACTACTAGGATAGAGACACCAGCACATGGCCTTGCTAGGTCTGCTCTTCCCCCACCCACAAAATCCTACCATGCTGCCATTTTATTTACTTTTCTTTCTTTTTTCCTTCATTATTTTGCTTCTGTTTCTCTCTTTTCTATATCTCACCCACTTAGCTCCATACATCACATCCTCTCCATTCCCTCCTTCCTATCAGGACCGTGCTCCGAGGGCCGCAACCTCAAACAGCACCGGCATGAACCACTGGATCCTACCTTGCACTGCCACCCAGCCCTGCGACATCAGCCCCAGTAAGTGCCACAAATGACCCATCCCCACCCTTCCTCTCCCGCTGGACCTGCCCTGCTGCACCACAGCTGAACTACCGGCCATACCCACCTGGACAAGGTGTTGAGAACTATCATGCACACAGACAAGCAAGCAACAAAGCACACCCAGCCTGTCTGCCCAGACATAACCAAATAAAACAAAAAACCAGACCAAAACAAACAAATCTACAATCAATAAATGAAAAAAATAATTCCTGAATGTCCAAAAGATGGCAGATAATATCAAAACACATAAAAAACAGGACAAGACGGCTCCAGAAGTGACCAAAATAAAACACCAGATGACTTTCCAGTAGAAGAAAAGGAACTTCAACTACCTATAGGGACTTCAAAACTCTAATATTCAGGGTTCTCCAACAGATGAAGGAAAATGCAGACAAAAATAAGGAAAAAATAGACAAAATCATGGAAAATACAGACAAAATCAGGGAAAACACAGGCAAAGAAAAGGAAGAATTCAGGAAAATAATACAGGAACAAAACATCAAAATAAATAACTAGAAATCATACAAAAACAGAAATTAGAAATCCAAAAGATAAACAGCAAGACTTCAGAAATGAACAACTCAATAAAAGGATTTAGGAGCAAATTTGAAACAATGGAAGACAGGATCAGCAAAATTGAAGACAAATCCTTGAATACCAATTTGTTTGAGGAAAAATCAGAAAAAGAATGAAGAAAAGTGAAGAAACCCTGAGAATGATGTGGGATACAATCAAAAGCAAAAATCTGTGTGTGATTGGAGTTCCAGTACAGGGAGAGAAAACAGAAAACACAGAGAGGATCATTGAAGATTTACTGACAGAAAACTTTCCAAATATCATGAAAGATAAAAAGCTGACTGACCAAGAAGCTCAATGAACCCCATATACGATAGACCTCAAAACAAAATCACCAAGATATAGCATAATCATACCCGCGAAAACCAAAGACAAAGAAGGATTTCTGAGAGCAGCTCAAGAAAAACAAAAAGTCACATATAAAGGAGAAAAAATAAGACTAAGCTCTGATTACTTGGCAGAAACCATGCAGGCAAGAAGGCAATGGGATGACATACATAAAATCTTCAAAGAAAAAAACTGCCAACCAAGAATAATATAACCGCAAAACTATTGCTCAAATAAGATGGAGAAATTAGGACATTTCCAGATAAACAGAAATTAAGGGAATATGTAAAAATCAAACCAAACTTACAAGAATTATTAAAGGCAGTCCTTCAGTTAGAGAACCAACATCAGACAACAACTTGAATCCAGGACAAAGGACAGCATTAGCCAGAAACCAACCTTGGTAATGAACTTTCAAGGATAAAACAAAAATAAAAGCTCTACAACAGGGAACTACAGAGGTCAATCTGTAAATGACAACATCAGAACAATAAAAGAGGGAATAAATGGTATAGGTATAGAACTTTCAAATGGAGAGGAAGCCAAGGCTATAGCACATAATAAAAGACTGGTTTAAACTTAGGAAGATGGGGTAAATTTCAAGGTAACCACAAAGAAAGTTAACAGACCTGCTTATCAAAATAAAGAAGAAAAACATAAAGTCTCAGTAAACACAAAATCTACAAAAACAAAAGAAATGAAAAAAATCCACAAAAAAAGGAATTCAGCACAGGAGAGTAAAACGAACAAAGAAAACATCAGTACTACAAAAAAAAAAAAAAAAAGCCACTACAATATGACAGCAACAAACTCAAACCTATCAATAATAATACTGAACGTAAATGGCATAAATGCACCCATAAAGAGACAGAGAGTGTCAGAATGGATAAAAACAACAGAACCCATCAATTTGCTGCCTAAAAGAGACACATCTTAGAAACAAAGACATAAATATATTAAAAATCAAAGTATGGAAAAAATATATCAAGCAAACAGCAACCAAAAAAGAGAATAAGTGGCAATAATAATCTCAGATAAATTAGACTTTAAAACAAAATCCATCATAAGAGACAAGGAAGGACATTACATAAAGATTAAAGGGACAATCCACCATGAAGACATAATCATAATAAATATCTGTGCACCCAATGACAGGGCTCCAAAATACATAAAACAAACTCCAACAGTACTGAAGAGAGAAACTGACAGTTCCACAATAATAGTACAAGACTTCAATACACCACTCTTGGTAAACGGCAGAACATCTACAAAGAAACTCAACAAAGATATAGAAGATCTAAAGGCCACAATCAACCAAACTGACCTCATACGCATATAAAGAACACTCCACCCAACAACAGCAATGTTCTTTTCCAATGCACATGGAACGTTCTCCAGAATAGACCACATAACAGGCCACAAAGCAACCCTCAAAAAAATCTAAAACACTGAGATAATACAAAGCATCTTCTCTGATCACAATGCCATCAAAGTAGAAATTAATAATAGGAAGAGAAAGGAAAAAAAATCAAATACATGGAAACTGAATAACACCCTGCTTAAAAACCACTGGGTAATGGAAGAAATCAAAGATGGAATAAAAAAATTCCTAGAATCAAACAAGAATGAAAACACGTCACACCAAAACCTTTGGGACACAGCAAAGGCAGTCCTCAGAGAACAATTTATAGCAATAGATGCACACATCAAAAAATAAGAAAG
Source organism: Trichechus manatus latirostris (assembly GCF_000243295.1). Lineage (NCBI taxonomy): Eukaryota > Metazoa > Chordata > Mammalia > Sirenia > Trichechidae > Trichechus > Trichechus manatus. The sequence continues at coordinate 5,229,876 of NW_004444090.1, forward strand.
GGGCAAAATCAAAACATTAGCTACACAACTCAAACTAATAGAGCAGCAAAAGAAGCCCACACCCATGAGAATAAAGGAAATAATAAAGATCAGAGCAGAAAGAAATGAGATAGAGAATAGAAAAACAATAGAAAGAATCAACAAAACCCAAAGTCAGTTCTTTGAAGGATCAACAAAATTGACAAACCATTGGCCAAACTGATAAAAGGAAACCAAGAGAGAATGCAAATAACCCAAATAAGAAAGGAAATGGGGGAAATTACAACAGACCTTTAGCAAGAGAAGAAACTGAAGAGTTAATAAAAAAAAAAAAAAAAAACAACTCCCCCTTAAAAAAGCCCTGGCACTGATGGCTTCATTGGAGAATTCTAACAAACACTGAGAGAAGAGCTTGTACTACTCAAACTGTTTCAGAACATAGGAAATGAAGGGACACTTCCAAATTCAGTCTTTGAAGCTGGCACAACCCTGATATCAAAACCAGCCAAAGTTACCAGAAAAAAAATTATAGAACAATATTTCTCATGAATATCATGTAAAAATTCTAGCCAATAGAACTCAGCATCATATATATAAATATATAGACATATATATATATACCCCAACCAAGTGGGATTCATGTCAGGTATGCAAGGATGGTTCAACATTAGAAAATCAATCAATGTAATCAACCACATAAATAAAATAAGAAGAATCACATGATCATATCAAGCAATGAAAAAAAGGCATTTGATAAAGTCCAACACACATTCCTGATAAAAACTCTCAATAAAATAGGAATAGAAGGGAAAATCTTCAACATAATACAGGGCATCTATACGAAACCAACAGCCAACATCATTCTTAATGGAGAGAGGCTGAAAACATTCCCTTTGAGAACAGGAACAAGCCAAGGATGCCCTTTATCACCACTCCTATTTAACATTGTGCTGGAAGTTCTAGCTAGAGGAATAAGGCAAGAAAAAGAAATAAAGGGGAATCCAAATAGGTAATGAAGAAGTTTAACTGTCCCTCTTTGCAGATGATATGATACTATACCTAGAAAACCCTAAAGAATCCATGAGAAATCTACTGGAACTAATAGAAAGATTCAGCAGAGTAGCAGGATATAAGATCAACATACAAAAATCAGTTGGATTCCTACACACCAACAAAGAGAACTATGAAAAGGAAATCAGGAAAGCAATAACATTTATAATAGCCCCTAAAAAAAACTTAGGAATAAATCTAACCACGGATGTAAAAGACCAGTACAAAGAAAACTACAAAATACTACAGCGGGAAATCAAGAGACCTACATAAATAGAAATACATACCATGCTCATGGATAGATAGACTCAATATTGGGAAAATGTTAATTCTACCCGAAGCAATCTACAAATACAATGCAATCCCAATCCAAATACCAACAGCATTCTTTACAGAGATGGAAAAACTAATCATTAACTTTACATGGAAAGGGAAGAGGCCCCGGATAAGTAAAGCACTACTGAAGAATAAGAATAAAGTAGGAGGACTCACACTACCTGACCTCAGAACTTACTATACAGCTACAGTAGTCAAAACAGCCTGGTACTGGTACAACAACACATTGACCGATGGAACAGAACTGAGAACCCAGATATAAATCCATCCACCTACAGTCACCTGATCTTCAACAAGGGCCCAAAGTCCATCAAATGAAGAAAAGACAGTCTTTTTAACAAACAAAGCTGGCAAAACCGGATGTCCATCTACAAAAAAATGTTAACAGGTCTCACACCTCTCACCACACACAAAAACTAATTCAAAATGGATAAAAACCTAAATATAAAACCAAAAACTAAAAAAATCATAGAATAAAAAAATAGGGTCAATGCTAGAAGCCCTAATACATGGCATAAACAGGATACAAACCACAACTAAAAATACACAAACACCAGAAGATAAGCTAGAAAACTGAGATCTTCTAAAAATTAAACACTTATGCTCATCAAAAGACTTCACCAAAAGAGTAAAACTAGAACCTACAGACTGGGAAAAAATTTTGGCTATGACAAATCCAACAAAAATCTAATCTCTAAAATCTATAGGAAAATTCAACAACTCTACAACAAAAAGACAAATAGTCCGAATAAAAAATGGGCAAAGGATATGAAAAGACACTTCACCAAAGAAGACATTCAGGTGGCTAAAAGACACATGAGGAAATGCTTGTGATCACTAGCCATTAGAGAAACGCAAATCAAAACTACCATGAGACATCATCTCACCCCAACATTACTGGCATGAATGAAAAAAACCGAAAATAATAAATGTTGGAGAGTTCTGCTGGTGGGAATATAAAATGGTATAACCATTTTGGAAAACGATATGGTGCTTCCTTAAAAAAGCTAGAAATAGAAATACCATATGATCCAGCTATCCCACTCCTAGGAATACATCCTAGAGAAACAAGAGCTGTCACAAGAATAGACACATGCACACTCATGTTCACTGCAGCATTATTCACAATAGCAAAAAGATGGAAAAAACCTAAGTGCCCATATACAGATGAATGGATAAACTATGGTACATACACACAATGGAATACTATGCAATAAAGAAAAATGATGAATCTGCAAAAATCTCATAACATGGATGAATCTGGAGGGCATTATGCTGAGTGAAATAAGTCAATCACAAAAGGGCAAATTCTGTATGAGACCACTATTGCTGAAACTAATGCCCTGAATTTTGTGACTCAACCTAACGGTTTTCCGGAAAGCCTTTGTCTTAGTTGTCTAGTGCTGCTTTAACTGAAATACCGCAAGTGGGTGGCTTTAACAAACAGAAATTTATTTTCTCAAAGTTTAGGAGGCTAGAAGTCTGAATTCAGGACTCCGGCTCTCAGGGAAGGCTCTCTCTCTCTGTCGGCTTTGGGGGAAGGTCTTTGTCTCTTCAGCTTCTATTCCTTGGGGATCATGTGGCATGACATCTATCTTCCCCCATCTCTCCTTGCTCCTCTGTCCTAATCTGCTCTTTTTATATCTCAAAGGTGATTTGTTTAAAACACATCCTATACTTATACTGCCTCATTAACATAACAAAGAATTCCCAAATGGGATTATAACCACAGGTATTATTGTTGCTGTTGTAAGTGCTGTCAAGGCATCATGCACAACAGAACGAAACATTGCCTGGCCCTGCGCCATCTTCATGATCGTTAGGCTTGAGCACATTGTTGGAGTCACTGTGTCAATCCATCTCATTGAGAGTCTTCCTTTTTTTTGCTGACCCGCTACTTTACCAAGCATGATGGTAGAGAACATGAGACAAAGTCTCGCCATCCTTACATCTACGGGGCATTCTTCTTTTAAGACACGTGTTTGTTCTTTTGGCAGTTCATGGTATATTCGATACTCTTCACCAAAACCATAATTCCAAGGCATACACTGATGGTTCTGAATGAAGGATTGAAGAACAACAGGTATAGGGGTTAGGATTTACAACACATTTTTTTTTTGTTAGTTGTTGTTAGGTGTTGTTGAGTCAGTTCTGACTCACAACTACCCCATGTACAACAGAATGGAAACACTGCCCAGTCCTGCAGCATCCTCACAATCATTGTTATGCTTGAACCTATTGTTGCAGCTACTATGTTAATCCATCTCACTGAGGGTCTTTTACTTTTTTGCCTACCCTTTACACTACCAAGCATGATGTCCTTCTCCAGGGACTGATCCCTCCTGATAACATGTCCAAAGTATGTGAGACGTAGTCTCGCCATCTTTGCTTCTAAGGAGCATTCTGTTTGTACTTCTTCCAAGACAGATTTGTTCATTCTTTTGGCAGTCCAGAGTATATTCAATATTCTTCGCCAACACCACAATTCAAAGGCCTCAATTCTTCTTCAGTCTTCCTTATTCATCGTCCAGCTTTCACATGCATATGAGGCAACTGAAAACACTATGGTTTGGGTCAGGTGCACCTTAGTCTTCAGAGTGACATCTTTGCTTTTCAACACTTTAACGAGGTCTTTTGCAGCGGACTTGCCTAATGCAATGTGTCTTGATTTCTTGACTACTGCTTCCATGGGTATTGATTGTGGATCCAAGTAAAATGAAATCCTTGATAATTTCATCTTTCTCTGTTTATCATGATGTTGCTTATTGGTCCAGTTGTAAGGATTTTTGTTTTATGTTGAGGTGTAATCCATACGGAAGGCTGTGGTCTTTGATCTTCATCAGTAAGTGTTTCAAGTTCTCTTCACTTTCACCAAGCAAGGTTGTGTCATCAGCATAACCCAGGTTGTTAATCTTCCTCCAATCTTGATGCCACGTTCTTCTTCATACAGTCCAGCTTCTCAGATCATTTGCTCAGCATACAGATTGTATCGGTATGGTGAAAGGATACAACCCTGACATATGCCTTTTCTGACTTTAAACTGTGCAGTGTCCCCTTGTTCTGTTCGAATGACTGCCTCTTGATCTATGTACAGGTTCCTCATGAGCACAATTAAGAGTTCTGGAATTCCCATTCTTCACAATGTTATCCATAACTTGTTATGATCCACACAGTTGAATGCCTTTGCATAGTCAATAAAACATAGGTAAACATTTTTCTGGTATTCTCTGCTTTCAGCCAGAATCCATCTGACATCAACAATGATATCCCTGGTTCCACGTCCTCTTCTGAATCCGGCCGGAATTTCTGGCAGTTCCCTGTCAGTATACTGCTGCAGCTGCTTTTGAATGATCTTCAACAAAATTTTATTTGCATGTGATATTAATGATACTGTTCGATAACTTCCGCATTCAGTTGGATCCCCTTTCTTGGGAATAGGCTTAAATATGGATCTCTTCCAGTTGGTTGGCCAGGTAGCTGTCTTCCAAATTTCTTGGCATAGATGAGTGAGCACTTCTAGCACTGCATCTGTTTGCTGAAGTAGCTCAACTGATATTCCATCAATTCCTGGGGCCTTGTTTTTCACCAATGCCTTCAGTGCCGGTTGGACTTCTTCCTTCAGTACCATCAGTTCCTGATCATATGCTACCTCCTGAAATGGTTGAACACTGACCAATTCTTTTTGGTATAATGACTCTGTGTACTCCTTCCATCTTCTTCTGATGCTTCTTGTGTTGTTTAATATTTTCCCCATAGAATCCTTCACTACTGCAACTTGAGGCTTGAATTTTTTCTTCAGTTCTTTCAGTAAACCCTTTTGGTTTACTATCTCCAGCTCTTTGCACATGTTATTATAATACTTTACTTTGTCTTCTCCAGCCAGCCTTTGAAATCTTGTGTTCAGCTCTTTCTCTTCATCATTTCTTCCTTTTCCTCTAGCTAGTCAATGTTCAAGAGCAAGTTTCAGAGTCTCTTCTGACATACATTTTGGTCTTTTCTTTCTTTTGTGTCTTTTTAATGACTTCTTGCTTTCTTCATGTATGATGTCCTTGATGTCATTCCACAACTCATCTGGTCTTTGGTCATTAGTATTTAACACATCAAATCTATTCTTGAAATGGTCTCTAAATTCAGGTGGGATATACTCAAGGTCATCCTTTGGCTCTCATGGACTTGTTCTAATTTTCTTCAGTTTCAACTTGAACATGCATATGAGCAATTGATGGTCTGTTCCACAGTCGGCCCCTGGCCTTGTTCTGACTGATGATATTTAGCTTTTCCACCATCTCTTTCCACAGATATAGTCGATTTGATTCCTGTGTATTCCATCTGGCAAGGTCCACGTGCACGGTCGCTGTTTATGTTGATTAAAAAAGGTATTTGCAATGAAGAAGTCGTTGGACTTGCAAAATTCTATCATGCAATCTCTGGCATTGTTCCCATCACCAAGGCCATATTTTCCAACTACCGATCCTTCTTTGTTTCCAACTTCTGCATTCCAATCACCAGTAATTATCAATGCATCCTGACTGCATGTTCCATCAATTTCAGACTACAGAAGTTGGTAAAAATCTTCAAGTTCTTCAACTTTGGCCCTAGTGGTTGATGTGTAAATTTGAATAATAGTTGTATTAACTGGTCTTCCTTGTAGGCATATGGACATTATCCTAACACCAGCAGTGCTGTACTTCATAATAGATCTTGAAATGTTCTTTCTGATGATGAATGCAATGTCATTCCTCTTCAAATTGTCATTCTTGGCATAGCAGACCATGATCGTCCGATTCAAAATGACCAATGCATTCCATACCAGTCCATTTCAGCTCACTATGCTTAGAATATCAAAGTTTATTCATTCCATTTCATTCTTGACGATTTTCAGTTTTCCTAGATTCATACTTCATACATTCCAGGTTCTGATAATTAATGGGTGTTGCAGCTGTTTCTTCTCATTTTGAGTCATGCCACATCAGCAACAGAAGGTCCCAAAAGCTTGATTCCATCCATGTCATTGAAGTCGACTCTACTTCGAGGCGGCAGCTCTTCCCCAGTCGTATTTTGAGTGCCTTCCAACCAGGGGAGCTCATCTTGTCGCATTATATCAGACAATGTTCCACTGCTATTCATAAGGTTTTCACTCGCTCATTCTTTTCAGAAGTAGACCACCAGGTCCTTCTTCCTAGTCTTAGTCTGGAAGTTCAGCTGAAACCTGTCTGCCATGGGTGACCCTGCTGGTATTTGAACACCAGTGGCATAGCTTCCAGCATCACAGCAACACGCAAGCCCCTACAGTATGACATATGTTTTTTGGAGGCAGGACACAATTCAATCCATATGGCCCTGTAATGAGGATCTCTACTGCAGCTTTCTGTTTTCCTTTTTAGAGACAGTGCTTCACACAGTATTACACAGGTGATGTCCTTTTCAGTTCCTCACACTAGGAGGCATATGATGTTAGTTTGTTCCATTACTGGTGATGTTAACTTGGTCATTTGGTTAAGATACTATCTATTAGATTTTCTACGGTAAAACTTCCTTCTTACCTTTGTAATTAATGTTATCTCTGGAGTGGTGTTTCAGATTATGTGGCTGTCCTGTTTCTTAATAATTATTCAACCAGTAGTTTTAGCATCCATCTATAATTCTAGCCAGGAACAATTATTACTATGGTGGTTGGAAAATTGTGGTTTTCTATTACTTTTATTCCTTCTACATTTATTGCTGAGCATTTGTGTCAAAAGATACAGAAATGTTGTACATTTACATTACTTTTACAAAAGTTGTAGAAATTTTATTTTGCTATCTCTGATGTAAGCTACTTCCGTCTTATTATTATATTAATAATTTAATGCAGTAACATTCACAGTCAGAGCATATAAAGGATATTTCAGAACTTACACATTTCAAGCTATCCTTGCCCAGTTCCGTTTCTAGTCACAATATTATATTTTTGCCTTCTTACTTTTTTTTGACTAGTTTTATCCAACTTTACTCTTTAGCCTCCAATTTTATGCTTGGAGAAATTGGAATAAATGACTGCTCATTTATATCCACAAAGCTAAAACATTTTGAATAAAATGTTTAAGTATCAATTATAGTCAACAGAAATTTTTATAAATATTAATCACACTCTATAATCTACTATTTCTTACCTAGTATACTGGTGAAGTGCAGTGCATTGGAAATACACTCTGCATGATGTTTGATCTTATTTATTTTTGCCAAATAATTATCAGGAGAGTGGAAAGTGTCACTGGTAACTAGAGAAGAGGTAGGATGACTGATGTTTGTGTAGAAACCTGGCAGTTATCCCTCCCCCCAGCCCCAATCCTGCCAACTTAACAGGTATAACCAGGCCTGAGACAGTGATATATTGCTTTCACCTATATTTTCTATATAAATACATTATATCTGCTTATCCATCCTCCCATCCATCCATGTGTCATCTATATTGATTGCCAGGCACTGTTCTTAGTACCACAGATACAAAGATGAATAGGATACAATCTCTGCCCTTAAGTAACTCTTACTACTGTATAGAAATCAAATCTCTTCTAAGACCTTTTCCCTTTTCCTCCAGAACAAGAGCACCCATTTGTGTTGTCCTCCTTAATGGTGGTGCACATCAAGGCTACTTTGGGGGCTATTATCCATGTCTGCTTCTATTGGGAAGCCAAAAATTGCTGTGCAGCATCTCTGGGGCCCTCCTTTTACATCCACTTGTTAGAGGAAAATATATTTCTCTCATCTGTAATGAAACGGCTGAATGGAAAAACATGATATAGGAAGAAGAGGGAGAGGTATTTGTTGTGACGGAGAGAAAAATTCTAGAGGAAACATATGCTTTTTCTGAGGATATTCCTTGATAACTCCGTCAGACAAAAAATAAATGTTAATCCAACATCTAACTCAAAGATTAGGGAATATGTCTCATGTTGTTCTTTTTAAGGGCAATGAAAACAATTGTAAGTTATCTAAATTACATTGTGGTGGCCAAATCTATAAAATCCTTTTCCTTTTTCTTGATATTGGGAAGGGTTTTCTCAATACAAGAATACATTGTAGAATACCTAGATGACTGTATTTTTGCTCCATGGAAAGAAATAATTATAACTATTTTATTTTTGTAAATACAAAGTAAATGTTAGAATATTGTATCTACTTATTTAATTATTACTGAAGGGAGACATGTCACAGTATTTTTTTTTTTAGTCTTTTCAATTTCCAGTGGAGAATTTTTTCTCTTTTAATTTTCTTTCATTCTCTTTTATTGTATTCTCTTTTAAGTTTATTGGTAATGAACAATTTCATGCCTTGCTTTCACCCATACTTTAATATTCATTATCTCATCTGACTCACACAAAATTGTATGATGTAGATAGGAAGATATTATCTTCACTTATCAGATGAGGAGACTGAGGCATAAAGAGAGTACTGACTTGCTCATGCCCACACAACTGAGGGTCAGAGATAAAAACAGAGCTGAGGCCTTCAGATTCCTGGTCCAGGACACTTTCTATTATAACACACTACACCCTCTCTTCACTTACCAACGTGGTTAGGTTCCAAAGACCAAGGTGTTACGTGAAATTGGTGTTATGCAAAAATGGAGGATGACCACATCAGATCACAAAATGGAGGATGACTATATCATTACATAACTGCCAAACCACTGAGAATCATGGCCCAGCCAAGGTGACACACAGCCTTAACCATTAAAGCCAGCGTTACTCTCACCTCATACCTTGTCTTTTATTACTGCCAGACGTATGTTGTTAACGCACAAAATAGTCAGGTAGTAGACTTTTTACTATTGTTGTATATGCACAATATCAGATAACAAGATAGCTGATAAGTGAGAAAAAGGAGTACCTTCCTAGTTGCTCTTCTGAAAATCTACGCTCTCTTGCAGCCAGAAAATGCTGAAGGAAAATCCTGCCAGTGAAATAAGCAAACTACTAAGAAGGATTTAATATGCTTAAAATAATACACTCTATATTGCTTTCCTTTGTTTTTGTTAGGTGCCATCGAGTTGATTCTGATCATAGTGACCCTATGTATAACAGAACAAAACACTGCCTGGTCCTGTGCCATCCTCACAATTGTTGCTATGTTTGAGCCCACTGTTGCAGCCACTGTGTCAATCCATCTCATTGAGGGTCTTCCTCTTTTTTACTGACCCTCTGCTTTATTAAGCATGATGTCCTTCTCCAGGGACTGGTCCCTCCTGATAACATGTTCAAAGTATGTGAGATGAAGTTTCGCTATCCTCTATCCTTCAGTCTTGTCCTTATTTAAATAAAAAATAAATACCACTGGAAATTTACTAAGAAATCATTTATTATTACACAAACTTGTGGAGATTTGTGTGCAACATGAATTCACATGTCCTCCATTATTTGTAAGTCTTTTGTATTATTCTGGACCAAAATCTTACTAGCAATACAAGAAATGTTGCTGAATCCAATTCATCCTTGGCAATTAAATAAAATTTCTGAGTTTGCCGATCAATTAAATTAGATATACCAGATAGATCTCATTACTTAAAGATTTGAACTAGTTTGTCAGTAAAATGGGATCTTCTCAGCAAGGCATAAGGACGTAATATCTCTTACACTTTCTGCTTAAGCTTTACAACCAGGGAGACTTTTATGAGCATTCAGTCCTATTACACTCTATGTGTGTTCTGGCCAGGACAACATTTTCCTATTTACAAAGATATTTTTTCTAAAAAGAATACCTGTTGGCCTCAGATATGAAGCTGATTGATGTCAATTACTTCAAAGAAAAAAATAAAAGTTATGGAAGGAGATAATGTGGTTTGAAAAACACTTTTAGTTTTCTTCTCAAAAAATGACGGCGTAGTAAGAACTAGAGTGATGTTTAAGTGGGAGTATGTGGGAATGGTATCCACAAATAAAATGATTCCTAATCTTAAAGAGTATATGTACCAAGGTAAAAGATTAAAAAAAAAAAAACACTCAGGCTCATTACAATTACATCTGTATGACAAATGAAAGACACTTAAATTATTTTCTTCCTTTTAATTTCCGTGAATACAGCAAAATATATGAAGCCTCTCTTTGGAATTTTATTTACTAAACTTTTTGACTACATTCAATATACCCTGGAGTTATCTACAAGTTTCAACGATGGTTAAAATAGGTTGGATGTTTTTCCAAGTAGCTAGTAAAGCAGGTTTCCAAATGATTAAGGATACAATCTTTTCAGTTCACCGCTGTGATTCAATTCACTTGTTAATTTCAGTCAAAAGATTTAAAAATCTTCCTAGTGTTCATTCTCTTAACTGAAATGTCACTACTGCTAAGATAGACTTTCTTTCTAGTGATTTAATCTTGTTTATGAATAGCAAAATATAGTTTTTCCTTGAAAAATGCACCCTGGTTTCTGTATCGCTCCACCTTTGAGTGGCTCTCTAAGTTTATCTGCTCCTACTCTCAGTGTCTTTTGTTATGCTTAAGCTGTGACTCAATTATTTCATTTCCTTCTTCTAATCTGTTAGACGTACATGTTCTCAGGCCACCGTCTATGCTTCAACGATTCTCCTTTTTGAGGTTAATAAGGCACATATCTCTTACAAAGGCATCCTGAAAACTCGACTTTCTGAAGCCTTTCTTGGGGAGTTAAAAACAAAAGCAAAACTGCTTTTCAAACTTGTGTGTAAGTCAGAGAACTTCAGGTTAGAAAGATAAGATTTCTAGTCTTATCACAGAACCAAGAACATAGAACCACATTTTTTTCTGAGAAATTGTCTGTTTTTATCTTAGGGATACTATTATATAATACTCTAGTTTCTCTTTTTCCATTTGGCAACAAGAAAATTTGAAGTAATTGTTTGTAGTTCATCTTGTTGAAAGTATGTGTCAAGAAAGTTTTTTGGTCCCATATTCAGATGGCTATAGTTTACATTCCTTCAATCCAACTTTCACTCATACAACTGTTTTTCAGTATTTTATGTATCACTGTACTAAAAAAAGGAGCCCTGGTGGCACAGTGGTTGCAGCTGGTGACACCTTTTGGTTGGCAGTTCAAATCCACCAGTTGCTCCTTGGAAACCCTATGGGGCAGTTTTACTCTGTCCTATACAGTCACTGTGAGTTGGAATCAACTTAACACTGAAGGGTATGTATATGGCTATGTACCAAAAAAAACCCAAAAAAACAAAAAAACCCATTGCAATGGGGTCAATTCCAACTCATAGAGACCCTATTTATCACTGTAGGTCACCATAAATCTTCTTTGGAACCAGAAAGGGTACTAATACATAAATGCTGTTCTAACTATAATTATTCTGGCAATTACAGTGGAAGTTTTGGTGTTAAGACAGTGAATTTTAATGGATTCAAAACTTAAAACAATCTTTTTCCGTATTACATCTCTATCATCCTTATATTTTGTATCAGTTAAGCATACACGGGGTGGGTCAATTATCTGTGTGATTGTTCCAGCAAGCAGAAGAATAATACAACAATAAATACACAAAGGCCCACAAAATAATGCTACAGAGTAGCTCATAAAAAGTCAAGCATAACAGTGTTTATCAGCTCCAACTATTCCTATTTTTCTCCTGGTCAAAACTTCATTCAACCTTCTTATAAAAAATCGTCAATTTTTCAATTAAAATATTATCCCTCATTGAGAGGTGAAAGGTTATTCTATACAATACAGTATGTACAAAATTTATATGAACACAAATTTAGTGTTAATATCTTCACCTAGACATTCCATAGGAATATAAATCTTTACACGCTCTACAATCAGTTGTCTCTTCACATCAGCTCTTCTTTCATTCTCTCCTTCAGTTGGTTGTATTTCTTTCTACTCATCATCGAAGTCAAAATCTGTAGATATAATTTACTCTTTCACTCTTCAAATACTTGAGTACCAACTATGTCTCAGGATTGGGCAGCATTTCCTTCCATTGTGCATATAGCTGGATTATGTTTTATTTTATTTTCTTGTACTTCAGATGAAACGCTCGAGATCACTAGCCGTCAGAGAAATGCAAATCAAAACTACAATGAGATACCATCTCACCCCAACATTACTGACACAAATCAAAAAAACAGAAAATAATAAATGTTGGAGAGGTTGCTAGGAGCTTGGAACTCTTACGCACTGCTGGTGGGAATATAAAATGGTACAACCATTCTGGAAAATGATATGGTGCTTCCTTAAAAAGCCAGAAATAGAAATACCATATAGTCCAGCTATCCCACTCCTAAGAATATATCCTATAGAAATAAGAGCCCTCACACGAATAGACATATGCACACCCATGTTCACTGCAGCATTATTCACAACAGCAAAAAGATGGAAACAACAGAAGTGTCCATCAACAGATGAATGGATAAACAAACTATAGTACATACACACAGTGGGATACTATGCAACAATAAAGAACGATGAATCTGCAAAACATCTCACAATGTGGATGAATCTGGAGGGCATTATGCTGAGTGAAATAAGTCAATCACAAAGGACAAATACTGTACTGGACCACTATTATAAAAACTCATGAAAAGGTTTACACACAGAAAGAAACAATCTTTGATGATTACTAGGAGGGGGGGGTGGGGAGGGAAAAACACTAAATAGACAATAAATAAGTGGTAACTTTGGTAAAGGGTAAGATAATACACAATACTGGGAAAGTCAGTACAACTTGACCAAGGCAAGGTCATGGAAGCTTCATAGATACATCCAAACTCCCTGAGGGACCAAATTACTGGGCTGAGGGCTGTGGGGACCATGGTCTCAGGGGATATCTAGCTCAATTGGCATAACACAATTTATAAAGAAAATGTTCTACATCCTACTTTGGTGAGTAGCGTCTGGGGCCTTAGAAGCTTGTGAGTGGCCATCTAAGATGCTCTACTGGTCCCACCCCATCTGGAGCAAGGGAGAATGAATAAAACCAAAGACCCAAGGGAAAGATTAGTCCAAAGGACTAACAGACCACAAGTAGCCTCCACCAGACTGAGTCCAGCACAAGTAGATGGTGTCCAGCTACCACCAGCGACTACTCTGACAGAGATCACAATAGAGGGTCCTGGACAGAGCTGGAGAAAAATGTAGAACAAAATTCTAACTCACAAAAAAAGACCAGACTTACTGGTCTGACAGAGACTGAAGAAACCCTGAAAGTATGGCCCCCTGACACCCTTTTAGCTCAGTAATAAAGTTACTCCTGAGGTTCACCATTCAGCCAAAGATTAGACAGTCCCATAAAACAAAACGAGATTAACTGGGCACACCAGCCCAGGGGCAAGGAAAAGAAGGCAGGAGGGGACAGAAAAGCTGGTAAAAGGGAACCCAAGGTCAAGAAGGGGAGAGTGTTGACATGTCGTGGGGTTGGCAATGTCACAAAACAATATGTGTATTAACTGTTTAATGAGAAACTAATTTGCTCTGTAAACCTTCATCTGAAGTACAATAAAATAAAACATAATCCAGCTATATGCACAATGGAAGGAAACGCTGCCCAATCCTGAAACATAGTTGGTGCTCAACAAGTATCTGAAGAGTGAAAGAATAAATTATATCTACAGATTTTGACTTATGTTATGAGTAGAAAGAAATATAACCAACTGAAGCAGAGAATGTAGTGTACCATTTTATTTCCCTTCTCATTTCCTTTTCTGTGTATTTCTTAGCTATTTTCTTAGTGGTTAGCATGAGGATTACAATTAATATCCTAAATTAATAACAATATAGCTTGAATTGATACCAACTTATATTCAATAAAACCAAAAACCAAACCCACCGCCGTGGAGTCAATTCCAACTCATAGCGACCCTACAGGACAGCGTAGAACTGCCCCATAGGGTTTCCAAGGAGTGGCTGGTGGATTCGAACCGCCGACCTTTTTGTTAGCAGCAGTAGCTCACCATAGCTCTTAACCACTGCACCACCAGGTAGCATATAAAAACTCTGCTCCCATATAAATCTGTTTCCCTCTATGTTGTTCCTGCACAAATTAAACCTTTATATATTGTAACATCATTTACATTTGTAGTACAACATTGTAATTACTGCTTTATGCATTTGTAATTTTAAATCATATCAGAAACAAAATATGAGTTACGAACCAAAAATACAATGATTCTAGCTTTACGTTTACCTGTGTAATTATCTTTACTACAGTTCCTTATTTCTTCATATGGATTCAAGTTACTGTCTAGTATTCTTTTATTTCAGCCTGCAGAATTCCCTTTAGCATTTCTTGTAGGCAGGTCTACTGCAACAAGAAGTCTCAGCTTTTGTTTATCTGGAGATACCTCAATTTCTCTTTCATTTCATAGTGCTTTTTTACCAGATATAGAATTCTTGGTTGACCGTTTCATTCTTTTAGCACTTTAAATATGTCTTTCCACTGCCTTTTGGCCTCCATGGTTTAGGATGAGAAATTGGCTGTTAATCTTTTTGAGGATCCCGTGTATGTGTTGTGAACAGGACGTCATGCTCAGTCAGGTGGGGCCTACTGCAAAACTGCTAGGCTCAAAACACTATACTTCACTACCAACATATGTCTTTAAATTGATTCATATCTAGCCATTTTCCTTAAGACATTCTCAGAGCATGAGGATGGCTGGTTAAGAATAGCTTCTAGAATAAGCTAAAAGCTGGCCTAAAACCAAAGTGTTCTGATGTCTTGGGTTTTTATAGTAAGAAAGACAGCTGTATTTTGTCTTCTCCTACAATGAAACCAGACTAATATTAAAAATGAAAAGAAAGGAACGAGGTGAAGAGACATTCCCCTTAACAAATTCTATTTATTATCAAATTTCTTGGGCAGGGTTAAAATCACTAGTTAAGATGAAGATGTTACAGGATATAGTAAGTGAAGGGACTGGTAAACAAGACAATATTCAATTGAGAGTAACAGCGCTTTCTTGGTGGAACCAAGAAAGGAAGAAGTGGTAGAGGTACCAAGATTTGACACTCTTATCACTATGCCAAAGGAGCGCTGGTGGTACAGTGGTTAAGAGCGTGGTTGCTAACCAAAAGGTCAGTGGTTCAAACCCACCAGTTGCTCTGCAGGAGAAAGCTGTGGCAGTCTGCTTCAGTAAAGATTTAAAGCCTTGGAAACCCTATGGGGCAGATGTACTCTGTCCTATAAGGTCACTATGAGTTGGAATCGACTCGGCGGCAATGGTTTTGGTTTTGGTTTATCACTATGCCCTTCAATGCATATGGGCACACATGGCTTTGAAGTATGGCTATGTGAAAAGAGATTAGCCCAATGGCCAAAAACCAAAACCAGTTGCTGTGCAGTCAATTCCTACTCATGGCAACCTCATGTGTGTCAGAGTAGAACTGTGCTCCATAGGGTTTTCAGTGTCTGATTTTTTAGAAGTAGATCACTAGGCCTTTCCACCTCTGGGTAGACCTGAACCTCCAACCTCGGTTAGCAGCCAAGCATGTTAACTTTTTGCACCATCTAGGGACTTCCAGACCAATGACACTGACCTATAAAAGAGGAAGAATATAGACTGGATGCATACTGTGTGACCTCAAAACAATGAATATCAATGCAAGCTATCTGTAGCTCCAATTGTTATGAAGGGAGTAAAGTATACTCCTAGAAGTGTGGATCAAAACTGCCATGACAGGTCTTGGGCAAAATGGCGCTCTAGGCAGAAGCACCATGCCATACCTCCACAGCAAACATCCGAAAAACTAAGAAGAACAGAGAAAACAACAATCCTGAAACCCTAAAACATCAAATGAAGAGATAAAGAACTCAGGAAAGCACCAAATGGAGTGAGAAAACTGACAGGGAACGGAGAGCGAGGAGAGATTCATGCAGAGCTCCCCTACCAGCTAATGCAGCTCGGATCTGCCATCTTGAACTCCTATTGGAGACCAACAAACAGGGGGTACGAAAAAGCAGCTTCACGGAGCTTCCAGAGGGAGACGAAACAACTGGTAATTTGTGATATACGCTTTCCCACCCCCCACCCTTCTTCACCCCCCACTCGGCCTCCTCTGCTTCCCACGGCCACAATCTCTTGTCCAGGAAACACTGGCTGCTTGGATTCCACACACCCAAACGGGCTGGCTCTCTGAGTGCCATTTGTTGGCTGCTGGTGTTGCTTTTTTCCGCTGCTTTTGATTTCTTCCTTACCTCTCACCACCTCCCCTCCTTTCGCTCAAATACCTGGCTCCGTGCACCATCTTTGCTTCTTCCTGAGGGGCTACAGAGCTCTGGTAATTTGTGATATACGCTTTCCCAGCCCCCACCCTTCTTCACCCCCACTCAGCCTCCTCTGCTTCCCACGGCCACAGTCTCTTGTCCGAGAAACACCGGCTGCTTGGATTCCACCAGCCCGCACTAGCTGGCTCTCTGAGTGCCATTTGTTGGCTGCTGGTGTTGCTTTTTTTCCTGCTTCTTTTGATTTCTTCCTTACCTCTCACCACCTTCCTCTCCTTTCGCTCAAATACCTGGCTCCGTGCACCATCCTTGCTTCTTCCTGAGGGGCTGTGGAGCTCTGTTCGAGTCTGGACCTCCTTCCCGGTCTGGGCTGCCGCGCTGGTGGGATCCCAGGGCTTTTGTTCGTTTGTTTGTTTTAAATTGTTTCTTTGTTTTCTTTTCCTTTTCTTGAGTTGGGAGCCCGTTCTGGCCAGGTGGTGCTGCGTGGCAAGGAGACTACCCCCTTGGCTTGCACAGACATGCAGAGGGATCCCTGAGAGCATTTCTTTTTTCATTGTTTTTTTTTTTTTTTCTGTTTTTTTGGGGGCTTATCTTGTTCTTTCTTTTTTTAATTTGTTTTCTTTTCTTTTCCCTCTTTTGTCTTTCTTCTCAGTTTCTTGTCTCTCTATATCTTACTTCTCTTTCTGTTCCCTGAATACCTGGCATTGTATACCTCTAGCCTTCTACCCAGGCTGTACTGCAACACCTTAGAGTGACTTCCCAGACCTCATAGCTGCACCGGTGGGATCCCTGGGAACTTTATGGTTCTTTAAACTTTCCGATTTTTATTTATTCATTCTTTTATTTTCTTTCTCTTCCCCTTTCTGTTTTTCTCCATTTCATAGTCTCTCATCTCTCCACTCCAACGGCAACCTCCCCTAGCATTCTTCTTTGTTTGTTTGTATGTTTTTGGCTCCTGTTCCTCTCTCATCTCTCTCATAACCATCTTAGCTCCACACATAACAATCTCCCCGCTACATCCGCCTACCTGCACTGTGCACTTAACATCAAACCACCAAGCAGCACAGGCACGGCCTACTGGAACCTGCCCTGCACTGATTACCAACCCGCCCTGGTGGCTGTAGTAAGTACCACAAACAACCTGTCCCAGTAACTCCTCTTCAGCTAGACCTGCTGTACCATACTATATCTGAGTGACTGACCCTGCCAATTGGAGAAGGGGGCGAAAAGTATTGTGCCCACAAACGAGCAAATAACAAAGAACACACAGCCTGCCTGCTCAGACACAGACAAATTTTTTTTAAAAAAAGGGACGAAATGAACAAATCCACAATCAATAAATGAGAAAAATAACTACCGAATGCCCCGAAGACAGCAGACAACATCAAAACATTTACAAAAACAGGAAAGGATGGTTCCAGTAGGCATCCAAAATAAAACACCAGA
>NW_004444090.1:5253786-5274397 GCF_000243295.1 Trichechus manatus latirostris
GTTAGAGGGTTGACATGTTGTGGGGTTGTTAACCAATGTCATAAAACAATATGTGTACTACTGTTTCATGAGAATCTATTTGTTCTGTAAGCCTTACCTGAAGTACAATAAAAAAATTTTAAAAAAACTGCCATGACATGTACCATTTGTACAAGATCACCAGGCATTATGATATATAATTCTAATGGAGGTGGTAGTGGATGAGCCTACCTTATCCCCAGCCTCCAGTATGTCCAGTTGAAAATTGTAATACTGTACAGTAAAAGACAAAAAAGAAAAAAAATTTTCAATATTCACAGCAAAGTGGTAATAACCTTATTATACAAAGATTTGTCATATATAAGTGAAAAAAAGAGACAACTAATGGAAAATGTGAAAAGAATGTGAATAGGTAATTCCCCAAAAGTTAAAATGTCAATAAACATGATAAACTGTTAAGTAACAACAATGAAATATTAATATCTGCCTATTGAATTAGCAATGATTTAGAAGTGCTGTTATTGTGATGTGCTGTCGAGTCAGTTCCGACTCATAGCGACCCTATGTACAACAGAACAAAACACTGCCTGGTTCTGCACCATCCGCACAGTCCTTGTTATGCTTGAGCCCACTGTTGTAGCCACTGTGTCAATCCATCTCACTGAAGGTCTCCCTCTCTTTCGCTGAGCCTCTATTTAAGAAGCATGATATCCTTCTCCAGGGACTGGTCCCTCCTGATAACATGTCCAAAGTATGTGAGACGAAGTCTCGCCATCCTTGCTTCCAAGGAGCACTCAGACTGTACTTCTTCCAAGACAGAGTTGTTCATTCTTCTGGATGTCCATAGTACATTCAGTATTATTCGCCAACACCGTTAATTCAGAGACATTAATTCTTCAGTTTTCTTTATTCATTATCCAGCTTTCGCATGCATCTGAATGGCTTGGGTCCAGGTGCACCATAGTCCTCAAAGTAACATCTTTGCTTTTCTTTAAAGAGGTCTTTTACAGCAGATTTGCCCAATGCAATGCGTCACTTGATTTCTTGACTGCTGCTTCCATGGGTGTTGATTGCGGATCCCAGTGTAATGAAATCCTTGACAACTTCAATATTTTCTCTGTTTATCATGATGTTGCTTATTGGTCCAGTTGTGAGGATTTTCATTTTCTTTGGGTTGAGGTATAATGCATACTGACTGAAGGCTGTAGTCTTTTTCCTTCATCAGTAAGTGCGTCAAGTCCTCTTCACTTTTGGCAAGCAAGGTTATGTCATCTGCATACTGTAGCTTGTTAATGAGTCTTCTTCCAATCCTGATGCTGCATTCTTTTTCATATAGTCCAGCTTCTCGGATTATCTGCTCAGCATACAGAATGAATAAGTATGGTGAAAGGACATAATACTGACGTACACCTTTCTGGATTTTTAAACCACAAGTATCGCCTTGTTCTGTTTGGAAGTATAATAGGGTATAATTATAGAATATATAAATATATGTGTTAATTATGGGTTACAATAGGGTATGATGGGGAATAAGGTATAAGGAAATAAGAATGCTTTCACAGATTTTGGTGGGACTGTGAATTGGTACAACATTTCTGGAAGGAATTTGAGCATCATGTATCAACATTTTAGAGTGTGCAAACCTCTTGACTCAGAAATTTCAGTTATCTAAATTTATACTAAGAAAATTAGACAAGTTCATCAAATTGTGTATACAAAGAAACAATCAAAATGACCATCTGTAAGGCAGTGGTGAAATAAATTATACTGCATCCATATAATGGAATATATTGTTATTGTTAGTTGTTGAGTGGATTCTGGCTCATGGCCACTCAGTGTGTACAGAGCAGAACTGCTCTATAGGGTTTCCAAGGCTGTGACTTTTCAGAAGCAGACTGCCAGGCCTGTCTTTTGAGGTGCCTCTGGGTGGATTTGAAGTGCGAAACTTTTGGTTAGTAGTGGAGTGCTGAACGGTTTGTGCCACCCAGGGACTCCCAATAGAATATTAAGTATTGCTAAATTTCTAAAAAGTAGGTTATGGAGTACTATTATGACACCATTTGTATACAAAAAGAATGATATAAGCATATAGAAATCTTAGAAAATATAACTGTTAAGAATAGGAGATGAGACTATGGGGGTATTGTCACTTTACTGTATTATTTGCTACTTTTTCAATGATCATGTATTATCAGGAGAATCCATATTTTCATTTCATAAAATAAAAATTTTACATACAAGGTAACAAAAAAGTGAAATTCTTTTAAAAATTTAGAATGAAAGATCACTTAAGGCAAAGATTGTAATTCCAAATTAGTTGAAAACCTGTATTGTATCATTGGAAGTACATATTTTTTATCTTTGTGTAGCGGAGGAGGAGTGGTGAGTAGAATAAACAAAAGACTGGAACTAGCAGACAGCAATTAGTATTATCAATGAATTTTTTCATTCTCTATAGGCAGCACTCATTTAGCAAATTTTACTTCTAGAATATTTAGGGTCTTTCTATAAGCTCTTCTTTATCAGAATACTTCCTTTCACTCCCAACTAAACAGGATCCCAGGTTCACTGTTTTTTGAAAACACTGGTTGCTTACAATATTGCCAACACCAAAAAGTCAAAGAGTAGGAAAAAATCGGTAGCTTAGTTTATGTTGCTAAGTGTGTATGTATGGGCTGTGTTTAAGACAAAAATATTTTGCTATTTTAAATAGAATTATTATAATCATGTCCTCTCCCTTAGTTTTTGTGGATAACTATGAGTATCTTATTGTACACTCAATCTACATCAAAGGGATTTTTTTCCTTCTGTTCTCAAAATATTGCAAATTACGATGGTACTTGTATTTGCTTTTGTTGTCATGATGCCACAGAGATCTTAGTTAGATGGATGTCATCCTAGGTGAGTAGATATGGAGGCCTACTTCCTTTTGCACAACCAGGTTAGGTAGGCTTTGGTTCTGGTCAGCCACTGGCATTTATAAGTCACTTGTGAATTTTGAGTACTGGAATATTAGTCTCTATGCCAGGCAGTAAGGCTCTAGAGTGGGTAAGTTCTAGGGCTCTGGGGCTTAGTGTATACTTGGACAGCTCATAAGTGCAAATAAACTTATTACTCTCCCTAAGTTTGTCATCTCTTTGTCTGGGATTTTCTTATATGTGACAGGCGCCCCCTAGTGAACAAAGGGGCTTAAATTGACCGCTACTGTAGAAGAACAGGAGCCCCTGGTGGCACAGTGGTTACGAGTCCAGCTGCTAACCAAAAGGTTGGCAGTTCAAATCCACCAGCCACTCCTTGGAAACCCTATGGGGCAGTGCTACTCTGTCCAACAGGATTG
Organism: Trichechus manatus latirostris; assembly: GCF_000243295.1. Taxonomy (NCBI): domain Eukaryota; kingdom Metazoa; phylum Chordata; class Mammalia; order Sirenia; family Trichechidae; genus Trichechus; species Trichechus manatus. Next base: position 5,257,103 of record NW_004444090.1, read on the forward strand.
CTATGAGTTGGGATCAGCTTGACAGCAATGGGTTTTTGGTTTGTAGAAGGACAGGCCTGGGAAATGTCTGAAGCAGTTTTAACAATTTCACACACTGTATTAAACATGAAAAGATGCTGAGGTTTTGTGCATGTGTATTCAGGTAAGGATGTTGATCTATTCCTCCTGAACAACATCCAGTATTCCATAATATGGAAGTAGCAATTGATTTTCTAGGTGAGGTTCAAACTTACCTGAACTTTGTTAGATCATCGAGATAAGTGGGTGGATCCTTGATCTTCATTCATTCCACTCCCCAAATGGAGAAACTTGACTGAATCTTTTCTACATAACTACTAGAAGTTATCTGATACATAGGAATTGGGGTTGAAACTTGAACAATCATAATCCAGGAAACTTTAATACAACCAAAATATTTGATAAATTTATAACTTACATTTTATTTGGTTAATTTTGAGAATAGAGCATTTAAAGACTAGTTGCTTGAGTTATACAATAAATCAATTACTTTTAACTACCTTCATCCCTCCCTACAGCACCTGCCACTTAAAAAAGTGCTTATTATGCTCTAAAAAAACTGTTATAATCTATTAATTACTATTTATAGCACTGGGTTAGGTTCTCATCAAGGAATCAAAAACAATTCTTATCCTCTAGGAGGCTTCCAATATAAAATATAGTCAAAGAATATATAACCTGGTCAATTGGAAAATAAAATAAACAAAATAAAAGGAGTATTCACATTAATTTAAGTGCCAAAGGGCAGAGGCAATCACACACTTGACTCAGTGGCCTTAAAAAGCAGCATCCTAAACAAACAGGTGGAGAAAAGGTTAAACAAGTAGGTGACGAGATTAACAAGAAGTATGTAACATGTTCAAATAATAAATAGGTGAAGGATTATTGGACTTTTGGAAAGATCCTGTTTCATGTCAGGAACTATCAAATCATGAATTGTACGTAGTGTATTTTTGCAACTTTTCAGGGGTAGACTCTCCTCATTGCCTCCCACCTTCTACTTACCTAAATAATTTTTTAAATGGAAAAATACTTTGTGTTTTCCTCTCTCACCTAGATTGCTTTTTCTACTGAGCAATTATCCTTTCAGATTCACCTCAACTCTGAACCCCTAACCGCCTAATTCAACAAAATTATACCGCTTTGATTTCATGGATACTAAAATATATAAAAAAAAAAAAATTCAAACCTGTTGTCGTCGAGCGCATTCCGACTCATAGCGACCCTATAGGACTGCGCCATAGGGTTTCCAAGGAGCGGGTGAATTCGAACTACTGACCTTTTGGTTAGCAGCGAGCTGCGCCAGCAGGGCTCCATTAAAGTATACATGAAATCATATTTGCTGCATGTATTCTGGGTCTACAGAATACATTCAGTGAACATTCATTCAATTATTTGTTAATTTGTTAATGGGCATTCCCAAATCCTTTCTCCATCACTGTAGCATAGAAGACAAACATCCCTTCACTTATTTAGAGGGATGACTTGCCTTGTCATGATGCAAATGTGTGTGCTGTTGCGGGTAGAGGTAGCAGGAACACAAGGGAAATCGAGGTGAGCGACAGGTAAGGACACACAAACCCCATTCTTCCCTGCTCTGTTTCGTAGGACATATGCGGGCAGATGCGAGGTGACCGGTGGGAAGACAGCATACTCCTCCGCGGGGGCCTGATGCTTGGCAGGAGAGCGAGGGAGGAGAACAGGGAGGGTGACGGGGAGGGGCAGCTAGCAGGATCCAGGTGTCCGGCTCTGGGGTGGCGGGGGAGTAGAGAGCATCTAGGGCTGCGACGCGGCGGGCGCCTGCGCTGGCCTGGCTCCCACCGCCTCCTGCCCGCAGCATCCGTGCGCAACAGCGTTCCGGCGCGCGGGCGGGGGGAGGGAAGCGCCGGCCCCTTCGCCCCCGCGCGCAGTCACGTGACGCCGGCGGAGGCGAGTGGAGCGGCGGCTGCGCGAGGCGGCGGAGTGGTGCAGCGACTGGCGCTCAGGGCTGGACCTCCTCCTCCTCCTGTCGGGAACCTTGACTATACCTTCTACCTGGCCCGGCTCGTCTGCAGCGCCGCATCCTCGCCGCCGCAGCGCCGCGAGGAGGAGGAGTAGGAGTAGAAAACGCAGCTGAGCCGGCGCCGTTGGAGGGGCCCTCGGCTCCCGCTCGCCCCCCGTCGCTTCCGAGGTCAACCCTCCCGCCGGGTCTCGGCTCTCTCCTCCCGCCGCCGCCAGCGCCTGCTACCGCCGCGATGGGGCTCCTGGATTCGGAGCCGGGCAGTGTCCTGAACGTGATGTCCACGGCGCTCAACGATACCGTGGAGTTCTACCGCTGGACCTGGACCATCGCAGGTAAAGGCTTTGGATTCCCTATCCCCTTCTGGCCTTGCGGGCCGCTGGCTTCCTCGGTTGGAGACAACGATCCCCGGCCTCGGAGCGCACTGGCCTCGGCACTGCAGGGCCCCTGCCCCTTGCGCCGGGCTGCGACTCTGTGGCTGTTAGGATGCTACGGATCGGAGGAGGCGCCAGGGCGCGGGGACGCGGTCGGGCACTGGCTAATCTGATCCGAACGTCGAGCACCTCCCCACTCCCCGACACACACACAGTTTTCCTCTGAGCTTTCCCGATCTCTCTCATCATCTCCTCGGATGCAGGAGCTGACAGATCAGATGGAGCGTGTACAACTAAAAGCTCATTGCAGGAACCGCCCCATCCTGCAGTCCCACATTTCCTGATTTTATCTGACAATTGTGCTTTACGCACAGGATTGTTTTTAACATTTAGGAATATTCTCTACGGAGAGATGGCTGAAGGGGCTCCAGAGGTAGCTATCTTTTTGCTGCCTTAGTCTCCTGATTGCTTGGACACGACCCTAATGTTTTCTTCTATCTAGCTGCTGCGTCTATAGTATAATTTGGAGTGAAAAGTAAAATAGCCGTTGGTTGGGCTCCTTGAACATTAGAGAATGTTAGTTTCTGAGGCTTTTTAACAGCAAATATATTTGAGGTGATTGTCTATAATGGCTTTGCGCACTGCAGTGCAGTCAGGGGGAGGGGGAGGCTAAAATACCAGGTACGAAATAAGTCTTTAGGAAGGGATTTTCTACAGTAGCACCTAGAGGTTGTCCCAGAAGCCTGCATATGTACAATTTTCCTAAATTAGCGAACTTTTCCTTTTATAGCTATTGTAGTTTATTTGGCAGGGCTGTCGGTTGATTCATGCAGCTCTCCTAGTGGAAGTAATCGTGGCATAATACTGTTTTTACGTTTTCCCAATTTGCTTTGTTGGTTTTGGTTTAAAGCATTTAAAAGCTCCGGAAATCTAAAATCAGGTTAAAAGAATTTTAGAAATGATCTTATGGTTTAATTTTTTCTAGTCGTTTTGTAATATTGCATTGCATACCAGCAGTAGAGGAAATTAACCTCGCACTTTATGGCTTTGAGTTTTCCTCCCTGCAAATGAGAATATATTCCCGTCGCCTTTGTGTTTGTTGTTGTTATAGTAAATGAGACAGTAGTTACAGCATGAATACAATAGGATACATGCAATGTATGTTGTGGAGAAAACGTTTGCTGGGATTCTTTGACGTTGATGCAGCTTTGACTTCTTTAGAAAAGCATTCTTTTTCAGAAGATCTCAAGTTTGACACTTTGGGTAATAAACTTGTTTAAGCAGCTATTGGTATTGAGAATGGTTAAAAGTCAGTTTTTAATGGAGGCTTTGTTTTTTAAGTCTTCCACATGCCTTGTTACTGTTACACTGACAGTATGCTGTAGCTACAAAAACTGGGAAAGATGCACCCTTCCCTTCATCTCTGGCCTGTTGGTTCTTTAAACATTGCATCAGGGTTTCCCATTACACAATCGTGCAGAGCTGAGCATCATACTAGCTCTTTGGCAAGTAATTGCACTTTGCATACTTTGGAGTTATCAGACATTGTCAAGGTCCTCCAATCTCCATATCACCAGAGCCACACCCAGGAGTTCTCAATCCTGTCTGTCATTTCTTTCCTATCCCTGAGCTTTCTCATCTCTTGAGCCTCAGAAAAAAAAAATGAGGGCAAAGGTGGAATATGCTTTTTCTGTGATGCTGTTTTTATTGATATTTGTGTAAAAATATTATGAATGAAATAGGGAATTTTGTGCAGTTGCCTCATGTGATAGCCTGCTGCTAGCCTGTGGAAGGCATATAAGATAATAAAATATTGTTGGCCGGGCCTGAGAAGAGTAGCCCCTGGAACAAGTGACCTCTCACTAGCAGGTCAGAGGGAAGATACTCACCCATGCTCTGGCTATCCACTTACGAAACCTGAGACTGCTTCCTTACTTTCTGTAATGAGCTACCTGGTGTGGGCAGATGGTGTTTCTTTAACCAACATAGAGGCTTAGTGGGATGTAGCCTGTTGTCTGTAAGGAGGAATATATTCCAGGTTCAAGCAGAAACGACCTGAAGCCTATGGTGTCCCATTTCCTCTCACCCCCTTCCTTTCTGTGCTCTCTATGTTAATTTTCTTTGAATCATTCTTACTGCTCCAATTCTGAAAGGCTCCTTCCAGCTGTAATTTCATGAGAACCTGGAAGAGAGGGTTTCAAAGAAAAGTAGTTTATTAAATGGTGATGAAGAAAAGTCAGTGAGTCAGAGTTTGGAAAGAAGGGGAAATAAAAATGGGTGGAGAGAAAGATAGTCTTGAGAAATAATAGTGTGGTGAAAGAAAGGATGCAAATTATCCAAGTAGAGCAAGAAATGAGCTAGGCTGCATGCCCTTGAGCGCTTTCCTTCCCAGCCCTGGAGTTCGTACTACTTTCTCTTTTATTAGTTCATTAAGTATTTCTCTCCACTCAAGGGTCTTTTTATCTACCTAAGTGTAAATAAACTATATCTACTTTCCACTGTCATAACACAGATGCATTTGTAGAGTATATTTGATGATCCAGGAGATTCTGCTCTAGGGCACACAGTCTCTGGGTAAATATCATTTTGTGTTATCACATCAAATTGTGCTTTTAAATAAAATATACCCCAAGCAATGTATGAAAACTGGGGTTTTGAAAGGTACGTATATTGTAAATACAGACTGTGGTACATAGTGTATTAATACCGAAAGTGTTACTTTTATTTTATCATTAATATTTTATACATTGTAATTGAAACTTTCAAAGAGCGGTACTTTTAGAAAACAGCAAAAACTTTTTTTCACTTTCCTAAATGAATACTTTTTTAATATTTTGAACAAGTAAATTAATCTTGGTTTTTATTACATAGGAAAGTATAGATTGATGTGTGACTTTATACCAGCTGCTAGTTTTGGGAGGAGGTACTTTGATGTCATTGTGTGTGTGTGTGTTTGCTTTTTTTCTTCCACTTTGTGAGAACATTAAGATTATTAGGACTAAGATATTAGCCTCAAAGTGTATATCTAATCTAGGAAAGTTGTATATAAATTTTTTAAATTCACGAATGTAAATATTCCCTAACCAATATGTACCCAAATTATCTATGTTATTCATTGCACTCATTTGCTATTCTTTTAAAAAGTGTTTATTAATAGCTTTATGTAACATTTAGTATGAAGCATCCTGGAAAATAGCTAGCACACCCACGGTAAGGCCAGGTGTCTCCTGAGCCGCCATATTTCTTTTTTACCACAAGGTTTTAAACAGCCATTGTTCATGAGGCGTGTGTGTGAAAGAGAGATGGCTGGCAGTGATCTCTCTTCACAGACATAGCAGTCAGCATTTTGGTGCAGAGCTTGAGTTCAAGTTATAGCATAAAAGGCCAGCCTAGTTAGGTCCATAAACTCACTTTAGAAGGACCAGAGGAAGAAGGTGATGAGTGGTACAGGAGGAGGGAGGTCTCCTGTAGGATGATGACAAAATTTGAAAGCCAAGAAGACTTATATGATCATTCATTCTTTCCACATGCAGTTACTATGTTTAGGCACAGGTCTGAGCTCTGAAGAGAATTAGGACTCTTGGTCCCTGCCCCCATGGAGCTTACATAGTCAGGGGGTTCACTGTCATACCATTTTCCTCAGTATCATAGTCTGAAGGCAGTATGATCTGTCAGAGTTATGCCTAGCTGGAGCTTTGGGAAGATCAGAAAAACTCCTTCTGTGCTCTTCTCATCTCCACCTCTCCCACCTGTACCTCAGTCTTGTATTATAAGGGAAATGTAGAAGCTCTATTTTTAGAATATTTTAGCTGTGTCCCCACAAGTTCCTTATCCCTGCCCTTGAATGCTGAGTTGATATGGATACTGTTTTAGAATATTTGGGTAAGTAGACTAGGGAAAAGGGCATCAAAGGCAAGGGGGGGCCACCTGACTGAAAAACACGAAAGCAAGGACTGTGCTTAAGGGCCTGTGAGCCATCCAGGTTTGCTGAAACTGGGGGCTTGTGGGAGAAGAGGAACAAGCTGAGGTAAAAGCATTACAGAACTGTCCCAGGGATTGCCAGGGCCCAGAGGAACATGTGCTTTAAATATCGTACAGTGTATTTACACACTGGTTTTATTATTTATTATAGTTGGTGTATAGTTTTTCGTCTTTGATATTGTATAAAGTAGGTTTTGTTTGTTTAGCCTAGCCTGGGAACCCAGTTAGCATTTTTAATGTTTCTTTGAGAAAAGACATTTTGGTTCTAGGCAGCTAATTGAAAAGAAATTTGTGGCGCATTACGAGCCCCTAAGGTGCAGTCTCCCTTGGTCAGTCGTTTCAGTGAGATCTTAGTTATCTTTCCCTCATAACCTTCCTGAGGCCTCTGGGAGGTCCACAGCATTTTGGTTTTGTTTGTTTATTGGCTTTTTCTTGTTTGCCTTTTCCTTCATTGCAGTCTCTTTTTTGGTGGCTGGACTTTAATGGCTGATGTTCTTGTCCATTCCCTAATAACAGCATGTAGCAAAATATCCTATTGCAGATGGAATCCTACCCATTGCCGTTGAGCCGATTCCAACTCATAGCAACACTGTAAGACAGAAGAACTGTCCCATGGGGTTTCCAAGGCTATCATTTTTACGGAAGCAGACTGCCATATCTTGCTCCTGTGGAGCGGCTTGTGCTTTCAAACTGCCGACCTTTCATTTAGCAGCTCAGCGCTTTAACCACTGCACCACCTAGCAGGATAAAACAGTTAATGCAGCTTCTAAAATAACTAACTGGTGTTAGCTCACAGATTTTATGCACTTAGATTCTTTGGCTTAGGGAGACAGAGTTTTAAGAATCATATAGATAATTATATCAGACGACAGTACTTTTGTGATCTTAAGAACCACAAAGCAGTTGTCATCCTTTTAAAATTCAATTTGTTTTCTTATTTTTTTTCAAATCATGTGATAATGTCATCTGTGCTGTGAATGATTTAACATAAGTATCATTTTTTTCCTTTTTTGAGCCACATATCATTTAGAATTAGACAGATATTAACAAACATAGAAGAGTTGTACAACAAAATCTGTTTTTTCTCCCTTTAGATGCCTCTTTTTCCCCCCTCGCTATCAGGGCATTTCATCTATATAAGGCCTGTTAACAAATAAAGGTGCTGTTATTTTATTTTCCCATAGAATGAGAATATATTAGAATATATTGAGGAAAAAAATGTTATGGGTTTGGACTTTTAGAAAAGAGGAGAGGGAATACGTGACTTTACAAATCAGGCTCCAAATTTCCTTTCCAACTTGGTCAAGCAGCCTTCCTCTGCCCACAGACCTGCAGCTCGAGCCAACTTGATAACTCATTGGTCCTTGCTTGAGCTAAACTTGTGCACATCTACCTTCATGTTTCCCATGACACTGTTCTCATCCTTAAAGACCTTTCCCTTACCTACTTCTCCAGATAGCCTTCACAAGAACCTAGTGCAGTATTCCTCCTTCACAAAATTTTTTTGGAATAATTCAGTACCCCGGAATAATTCTGTCCCTTTCTGAACCCATGTGGAAGTTACTGCCTTTAAGCAAATTATTCACATAAATCTTTGTGCCAGTCCTTCTATGACTCTATTGTCTTGAACTGTTTAAACCCTCATTATTATTTACATTTTCATTTTTTTGTATTTTTCTCCCCCAAACTAGAGATTGTCACATCTATTTGTTGATTTGCTATATATCAAGAGATGACCCCTTTAATCTAGCATAAATTTCAAAAAGTAGTCTATTCTGGGTGCTAAAAACTAATAAGGTTCTGGACACTATACAAAATACTAATTACAGAAAGTATTTTTTAATAATCTTTATGATCAGTTGGTCATAAATTTAATTGTATATTTATTCAGTAAAGTTGAATAAATTTAATGAAGGAATCAAACTATTAATAAATCATTTGTTAGCACAAGACAGTTACTTTGAAAGGATATAAAAATAAGATATAATATTCTTCTGTCTTCACTGTCTGCAAAATCATTGAGATGTGTATGGAAGTGAGGAGGGCATTGTGGTACAGTGAATGGAACAACACTGGTCTGGGATGAGATGACCAAGATTTTAGTCCTGGGCCTGCTGCTAATTAGCCATGAGAGTTTGGAAAAGTCCCTTTGCTGTTCCAATCCTCAGGTTTTGTTTTGTTTTTTTAACCTATAAATTAAGAGGATTGACTTAGGTAATCCTTAAGGTCCCATCTGGCTCTAAAATTATGGATGTAGATGTAACTTTTTTCTTGGAATAGGTAAAGCAATTTCAAATAAACACTTGGATCTGTAATTCAGAAGCTTCATTTTATTCAACAGTTCAGTTCCTTTCCAACAAAACTGTTGCCGGTGCTGCTCTAATAGTATAAATAGCATTCATATAGTACAAATAAGATTCATACTTAATCTTTTTTACCTTTTGCTTCACATAAATAGGTAGAGGACAGAAAAGTAAGGGGATATTGATATTAAAGCACCTGCTTTGAATTAGCACCATTTGTTGCTATGGCACTATACCTATTTAAAGATCTAGATATTCCTTGAATAACCAATAATTAACTGTTTTGTCAAAAATGATGGCAATGACATTAAAAAATAAGGTTTTCTCAATCGTAATTACAGCTTATAGGCTGGCTTGTTGTGTGGTCTTGGGTAACTTATTCATGATTCTTTCGGTCTCATATTTCCATCTGTCATGAGAGGGTTGAACTCCATGATCTTTAAGGTCAGTTTATTAAATCCTTCTAATACTTCCTAAGTCAGTGGCTTAGATATCAGTCTAATCTTACATTTTTTTCTATAGAAAATGCAATATTTTATTATCATACATAATTACAAAGGGTTTTCAGTTATGGGAATTTTATATTTGAGCATTTCTGATTTAAATTTTGGAAGTATGGTTTAAAATTTTTATAAAATTGCCAAAAAACATGTACATCTTATAATAAGGGGCAAACGAGAAACTAAATGGTTCTGGTCTAAAATATGTACCTTAACTAATTAAACCATTAATTTTTAAAATCTTACTTTTTATCATATATTTGAATATTGGCACTCTTAAACAAATACTTTTATATAGTATTTTATTTGGGATTAAATTTTAGTTAGAATGTAAGCCTTGGGATCCGGAAGACACAAATGCATTAATCCACTGAAGGAATCAGTTATTCACTGTCAGATGAAATCACATAAAGGCATTTATAATTTTGAACTGAAGCATTTGAAAAAGTAAACTCTGTTTTCATGTTATTTGTTTATCAAATGAAAACTTGGGCCCAGATGTGTATTGTTAAAGAATATTATATTTTATAAAATTAATATAATAGCATCTCTAGAAATTTAGTGTTCAGCAGTAAAACAATTGATTCTTTTATTTTGTATTTTCATCTTTGTAATGGCTTTATAAAGAGATTGTATAGCTGTTGGCTTAAAAAACCATCCAAGTAGCTGGAAAGTAGCAAATGACAAGGAGGACAACCTCTTACCTTTGCATTTTGCTTTGCAGTTTTCACAAGAACTTCACAACAACCGTGGGAGGTAGACCTAGAAGACATTGTTTCCATAATGTTTAGAAGTCCCTGAAATTTATAGCGGTTAAATAACTTGCTGATGGGCACTCTAGTGGAAATGGTCTAAACCTGTTGTTCTGCCTCTTCCCGTTGGTTCTTGTCTTCTCATCACACTAGCCAAGAAGGAAAGCAGTAGTCAGGCCTCTGTCCGATGTATCTTCTGTTATCTTGTACTACTGTCTTACCTACATACTATCACTATTTAGAATATTAAATCTGAAGGAAGTCATAATACTGTCAGAGACAATCTAAAAAGACATGCAAGGCTGTTGTATGAGATTAAATAAAACAAAACAAAAATGATATTTATATGGATTTATAGATTTATACATACATGTATGTATTTATTATATAAAAAGTGATATTTAGCCTGAGAAGATGAATCTGACCTCTACATGATGGAGTAGCTAGGACAGTAAAAAAGTATATTCAAAGTGAGTTAGGGAAGTGTTTACCAAATATCATAATACAAGCACTAGAAACTATTGTTAATTGGTGAAATGGATAATAAATTGAGGACCGACAGTATTTTACCTGGTGGGGTAGACTGTTAAGGCCAAGACAAGATTTTGGTCAGAATTGCCACTAAACATGCACGCACACTGCAGTCCTATCTTCAGTCGTTTTTGCTAAGGAGAAAACCATTTGAATTTCCTTAAAACCTTAAGATCATTGGCAGCACTAAGCAGATGTTTGAACTTTGAACTCCCGGATTAGCACAGGGAAGGAGTTTTATGACTGTTAATTTTTTCTGAGAAGCCCAGCAAAATGTAGAGATGGAGCAAGAAGAGAACTACTTACCTCCATTCTGATCTTGGCTTCTGGGATTTGAGGCGTCAATTCTGCGTCGCGCGTGCGTGCGTTATTTCTTTCCCTCCTCTCCTCAGACTGCTTTTTGCCCCACATCTCTTTTTGGCTTGTTTCCCTTCCCCTATGAACTGGCTTTTATGAATATGCCATTTTTTACTATGAATTCAGATATCATCTGCATATGATGAAATCATTGCCTTGTATTGTTTCCTGTATAGGACCATATGGACTATAAAATACTATAATATGCATTTTATATGCCTTATATTGTTTATCTTCATAGAATGCCTATAGGATGTAGGTATTGTTTAACCATTCTATAGATGAAGAAATAGGTGTAAAGCTACACAACTAGAAAGTAACAGAGCTGGGAGTGAAACAGTCTCTCTCCTCAAATCAGTTACCGTTTCATAATGTAGCAAAGCCTCCCCCATTAATCCAATAAATATTGTTTTATTGCCAGTAATAATAGTGAACATTTATTGGGAGCTTGTTAAGTGCCAGGCATTGTACCTAATGTTTTCTCACATCTAATCCTCATATTCCTTTGAACTAGATACTATTATTCCCATTTTCCAGGTTAATAAACTGACTTTCCCTGGATCTTATCCATCTCCTACTAACCCCGTCAAATTAAACCTCAGAATAATCAGCCTTCAATTTGAATCATATATCAGTTCACTCCTTTCATCTATGTTCTCTTTCCTCCTTTGAAGCTTCTGAATTCATCCCTGTTTATCTGCTTTCTATGGGAGATTTTATAATTTCTTCACTTTCTGCTTTTATCATGACCTCCATTCAGGCAAACTTGAAACCAAATTTTTTTCCCTCTATTAAAACTCCTCCTTCTATTCTTTAGGCTCTTGGGTGAATTTTACACAACTGGATTAGATAAAACATCTTTATCCTCGTGTTATCTTCTGCACCGGACTGCTGTCAGGCCATTTGCTCCCTCACACCTTCAGACACCACAGCTCACCCTTGCCTTGCTTAGTCTTCATTTTCTGTCTGTCAATCACATTTTGGTCTCTTGGCCATTTTTTAGCCCAGTTTCTGCATAGTTCACCTCTGTATATTTTAAGAGCTACCTTTTGCTTTCATCCAGTTGCTCTTCCACACTCAAACCTTCCATCCTCTTTCCTGAGGACGCAGTGGGTTAGAACAGGAATTTTCCCTGCTGTCACCCTGGTGAAATAGGAAAACAGATCAGACTCTCCTTTACCCACCACTTTTAGAATCTGTTTTATTTCTGGAATATATCTCAAGTCATTATGTGTCCCATTTTGTTCAGTTGCATGAAGGGCCTTTATCCTTTAGTTCTGCCTTTTTTATCTCACTGATACTCAAGTTCTTATTTGGCTTGAGGAATATATTAAGCATCATATTTTAGATTAGAACCTAGAAGACGCTTTAAGGTGTTATTTAGTTTACTCCTTGACTTAGGGATAAGATCTCTCCCAAACCCTCTTGACAATAGTTGTCTACATTTTTTATTAAAAATTTATTTTAACAAATGTTTGATGGCTCTTATATACTCAGCATTGTTGTAGCATGGCATAAGGGATATGTGTTCATAGCATTTATAATAAATGGAGGAAGACACTGACTACCTCCTTAAGAAAAAGTTAGTTTCCCTTTGGGGTCTTTTTCATGTACAAAGTGTCATTGTATTAATGGTAATCATATTATTTTTGTTGTAATTAGCAAAGGCAAATTGATGTCTAACATAACTTGCTTATTAGTGGTGATTAGTATCCAGGTGTAAAAATAAAGCTGATTTGTAACTGTTGGTTCTAACCTAACAAGGATGGATAGTTTTAGAGAGTAAGATATGGTAAGTACATACATCTTGATATCATTGGATATATTCCCGAAGCTACTCAGTCACTATAATTGATTGTTAGATTTGTGTTTTTCTTTTGTTTATAGTAGATTAAGCAGATATAAATGCTGTTAGAAGACCAAATCAAATAAACATTTATTTTATGAGTTGATCACATTTTATATAAAGTAAATTTACATTTCTGAGTAAACTAGAACAGTGCTCTCAAACTAGAATGTGTAAATAACCTGTGGCTCTTATTAAAATGCAGATTTTGATTTAGTAGGTCTGGTGTGAATCCCGAGATTCTGCAGTTCTCATAAGCTTCCAGGTGATGCTGTTCTGCTGGTGCATTGGTCACACTTTGAATAGCAAGGGGATAGAGTATTCCTGATTTCTTTTACCATCTGTTACTAAGTAACTACTGTAGATAAAGAAGAATTTTTAATGTTCCTAAGGTATACATTTTATAATATATATACGAAAACCAAATGATGGCATGGATTTTTATCCAGAGCTTTTTTTTTCTCCCTGACAGAGACTTTGTATGTCTTCTAGAGTCATAGTGATCAATAATACCTTAATTGTGAGCACAATTTTATATAATTTACGTTGTTCATTTTATCTCAATCAAAAGGGCACTTTAGAAATAACCTTAAGTATATATTCCTATAGCAATAACAGCCATACTAATAAGACCTATTTTCTGTATACTTTATGGCCTTCAGGGGAGCCCTGGTGGCGCTGTGGTTAAAGTACTTGGCTGCTAACCAAAAAGTCGGCAGTTCAAACCCATCAGCTGCTCCGCGGGAGAAAGATGTGGCAGCCTCCTTCCATAAAGATTTACAGACTTGGAAACCCGGAAACCCTGTGGGACAGTTCACTCTGTCCTATATGGTTGCTGTGAGTCGGAATCCACTCCACGGCAGTGGGTATGGTTTTGGATTTATGGCCTTCATTGAGTCAGTCAGTCCTCAGCCATTTGCGGGTGCCTCCACTGTGCAGGAAACCCTAGTGGTGTAGTGGTTAAAAGCTATGGCTCCTAACCAGAAGGTTGGCAGTTCGAACCCACCAGGCGCTCCTTGGAAACTCTATGGAGCAGTTATACTCTGTCCTATAGGGTCTCTAAGAGTCAGAATCGACTCGATGGCAACGGGTTTTTTGGTGATTTTCCACTGTGCAAGCCTCTGTGGCCACAGAGATAAAAGATACAGCCCCTGCCTGGTTTAGTGTGGGATATAGACAGTGATGGGGCCGTGGCATGTTATGATAATCACAGAGAACTTTAAAAATTTCAAATGAAATCCATATTTAATACTTTTACATAAAGAGTTCATGTTGGAAGGAGTTCCTACAATGTTTTCAGTTTGAGCCTCAGAGAAACTTTGTGATTTGGTTGATTTTATTATCAACCTCTAGAGTCCCTGGATGGTGCAGACAGTTAAGTGCTCAGCTACTAACTGAAAGGTTGGTGGTTTGAGTCTACCAAGAGGTACTTAGGAAGGAAGACCTGGCCATCTACTTGTGAAGGATCACAGCCATTCAGAACCTTACGGAGCTCCGTTCTTCTCTGAAACACATGGGCTCACCAAGAGTCAGAACCTGTTTTTTGTTTACATCACTCCCATTTTACATATGAGGAAATTGTGGCTCAGAGAGTTTCACGTTCACAGTCATAAGGGTAGAAAATGATAGCCATAGCTGGAGTCTAGTTCTTCTTAATTCAGGTCCTGTCCCTTGCCCTGTGCCAAACTGCTTCTGCCCCATGTGAGTTCCAAGTCATCACCAGACTAGGATTACTTACTATAATAATCTTGTGCTCCTTCTAGTTACTTCTTCTAGGAATTTGGATGTTTTAAAAATTAAAGTTTTACTAATTTTTCTTTTGGCAAATGATGGTAAAACTACCAGCTTAGACTACTTGGGGAAGAAAGTTCATTCTGATTGGTGAAAATCCTGAGTTATCAAAGCTTTAAAGGAAATCAGCCTTTGGAAAAAAAAATAAATTAGAGATTTTTAAGCAAGTTGCTTTAATAAAGATAGGAAGAATTTCTTGTAAGTATTCATTACAATTATTTGTATATAAATAGAAGTTTCTAAAGGACTTGGGTTACTTGAAAACTACTGGATTACAAGTATTTTATTCTTTAGTAAAATCTGGTTTATATTATCTTAAAAAAAGGAGATTTAAAAAAAACAGTGCCCCTAATTCAAAAATCAGCGAGAATTTTTATGTATTTCATCTAATTTTACAAAGTATGTTTTGTTTTCTCAGTATAAACTCTTCTAAGTTTAATTATTGTTTATTTTTCTTTAACTCTTCTCTTGGAAGAGCAAGAAGTATTTAGTAGTTTGATTGCTGTCACTAATAATGACAAGCCAACATTTGAGCACTTACTCTGTGTCAGACACTATACATATTTTATTTCTAACAACAAGCTTACCATCATCTGTAAGGCCAAAGAGACTAAGTAACTTGCTCAGCTAGTAAGTGAGGGATCTGAGATTCTTATGCTGGTGGTTTGATATGAGAGTCCATGTTTGGAATCTAGAGAACTCCTCTAGATCAGGAGGAAAATGCTTAGAAGACATTGAAAGGCTCGACTGAAGAGGACGAGCCCAGATTATTCCCACATCAGACACACTTGTGTGAAGATATGTAGTGGAAAGGGGATAGGGTGCAGCAGAAAAGAGTTAGACTCTGTGGCTTCTGTGTGTGCTGGGAACTTTCACATACTTTAGCTCATTTAATCATCACATATCAACCGTATGAGGTAGTTATACTTCTTTATTATAAAAAAAGGAAAGAACAATCGATTCTCCAGCTATAGACTCTCGTGACTACCCCATCCTTTTGGAAATGTCTGGCTCTCTTGGCCTGCAGAAATTCTAATTCAGTGGATCTGGGGCGGAGCCTGGGAATCTTTTTTTTTTTTTTTTTTTTTAACAAGCTTCCAGCTGATTCTTAATGTGGGCAGCCTAGCAACAGACAGGTTTTTGAGAATGACTGATCTGGCTGGTTTCCCTGCCTCTTGAAGTATCCCTTACCCCGTCAGTCCATATCCTACTGCTTTCAGTAGCCTTTAAAAGCCAAACATAGTCCCTTATTTTTAACCAATTAATTATATCCCAGTTATCTATAGGATAAATTCCAGCTTCCTCACATGGTTTGTAAGACCATCCCTGGTCCTAACTTACAAATCTCCACAGTCATTTCCTACCTTTCTCCTATATATATATCTTCAGTCTCAGGTCTGCTTAGTTTCCTAAATAAGTGCTTTATTTCTTGCTTCTGGACTGTTTATACATATAATTCTCACTGCAAGAAGGTTTTCTTCCCTACCTGTCTGCTTGGCAAATTCCTCTTTTCTTGGAGAAACAGTTCAGCTGTCTGCTCTGTGAAGACTGCCTTGTCCTCTCTCTCCTACCACTGTCCTTAAGATGCTTCTCTAATGTTCCATTCATCATGCTGTACATTGGGTTTTCATGTTTGTCTCCTCCTCTGATAGATTGAGCTTTGAGGGCAGAACCAAGTAACCGCCCAAGATCACTTAGCTCACAAGCACTAGTGTCTGACTTCAAAGTCTCTTCTGTTTGTTCCTCCATGCTTTGTGATCTTTATTTATTTATTTTTTATTTTTTTATGGTTTCCCCTACAAAAGTTTATACATACATTGTTATGTGAACCTAATTGCTCACCCCATACTCCTCCTTTCCACCCATGATTCCCCGTGTCCATTCAACCAGCTCCTAACCCCTGCCTTCCCATCTCACCTCCGGACAGAAGCTGCCCGTTTAGTCTCTTGTATCTACTTGAGCTAAGAGGCACACTCCTGATGAGTATCAATTTATGTCCCACAGTCCAGTCCAATCCCTTTCTGAAGAGTTGGCCTCAGAAATTGTTTTAGTTCTGGGCTGATACAGAATCCAGGAGCCATGCTTTCTGGGGTTCCTCCAGTCTCAGACCATTAAGTCTGGTCTTCTTACTAGAATTTGAGCTCTGCACCCTACCTTTGTCCTGCTCCATCCGGGACTCTCTGTTGTGTTCTCTGTCAGGGCGGTCATTGGTGGTAGCCAGGCACCATCAAGTTCTGGTCTCAAGCTGATGAAGTCTCTGGTTTATGTGGCCCTTTCTGTCTCTAGGGCTAATACTTTCCTTGTGTCTTTGGTATTCTTCATTCTACTTTACTCCGGGTGATTGGGACCAATTCATGCATCTTAGACGGCCACTTGCAAGCTTTTAAGACTCCAGATGCCACTCACCAAAGTAGGATGCAGAACATTTTCTTAATAAGCTTTGTTATGCCAGTTGACCCAGATGTCCCCTGAAAGCATAGTCCCCAGACCCCTACCCCTGCTACTCTGTCCCTCAAAATGTTTGATTGTATTCAGGAACTTCTTAGCTTTGGGTTAGTCCAGTTGTGCTGACTTCCCCTGTATGTGTGCTGTCCTTCCTTTCACCTAAGATAATTTTTATCTAGTATCTAGTTAGTGAATAACCCTCACTCTCCCTCCCCCACCCTCATAACCATCAAAGAATGTTTTCTTCTGTGTTTAAACCTTTTCTTGAGTTCTTATAATAGTGGTCTTATACAATATTTGTCCTCCTGTGACTGACTAAATTCACTTAGCACAATGACCTCCAGCTTCCTCCATGTTATAAGATGTTTCACAGCTTCATCATTGTTCTTTATCATTGC
>NW_004444090.1:5275632-5277774 GCF_000243295.1 Trichechus manatus latirostris
TATGCTCTGAAATACCTTTAGTAGTAGTGGTGTTAACTCTTCTCTGAAAGTTGGGTAGGATTCTCCAGTGAAGCCATCCGGGCCAGGGCATTTCTTGGTTGGGAGTTTTTTAATTACCTTTTCAATCTCTTTTTTTGTTATGGGTTTATTTAGTTGTTCTACCTCTGTTTGTGTTAGTTTAGATAGGTAGTGAGTCTGTAGAAATTTGTCCATTCCCTCTAGGTTTTCAAATTTGTTAGAGTACAGTTTTTCATAGTATTCTGTTATAATTCTTTTAATTTCAGTTGAGTCTGTTGTGATATCACCCGTCTCATTTTTTATATGGTTATCGGCTTCCTCTCCTGTTTCTCCTTTGTCAGTTTGGCCAGTGGTTTATCAGTTTTATTGATGTTTTCAAAGAACCAGCTTTTGGTCTTATTAACTCTTTCAGTTGTTTCTTTTTTCTCTGTTTGATTTAATTCGGCTCTAATTATTATTATTTCCTTTCTTCTGGTGCCTGAGAGCTTCTTTTGCTGCTCTCTTTCTCCTTGTTCCAGTTGTGGGGTTTATGTTTTGATTATGGCCCTTTCTTCTTTTTGGATGTGTGCATTTATTGCTATAAACTGACCTCTGAGCACTGGTTTTGCTGTGTCCCAAAGGTTCTGGTAGGATGTGTTTTCATTCTCGATTGATTCTGTGAATTTCTTTATTCCATCGTTAATTTCTTCTGTAACCCGTAGTTTTTGAGCAAGGTGTTGTTCAGTTTCCATGTTTGATTTTTTTCCCTTGCCTTTTCTGTTGTTGATTTCTACTTTTATGGCTTTATGGGCAGAAAAGATGCTTTGTAATATTTCATAAATATTGATAGGTATGAGTTTAGTGCTGTCATTTTTATGTCTTTTTTTGTGTGTTGTTCCCAGTTTCTTAGTTCCACTTAATTTTCTGTGCTGAGTCGTTTTTCTTTTTGTATTTTCTTTTCATCTTTTTCATTGTTGTTGATTTTGTGTTTGCTGAGTCTTTATATTTTTTGAGTTTTTTGTTTTGATTTGTAGGATTGTTAGTTTCCTTTGTGGTTACCTTAATATTTACCCCTATTTTTCTAAGTTTATACCAGTCTTTTATTTCTTATATCACCTTGACTTCCTCTCCGTATGAAAAATCTGTGTCTACATTTTTTAAGTCCCTCTTTTTTGTTTTAATGGTGTCATCTTTTACATACTGACATCTGTTTCCCTATTTTGTGTTTTAGCTTTAATTTCCTTTTGTGACTTCCTTATCTGTGTTGATATCTGGTTGGTCTTACCTGTGTTCTAGTCTTGGGTTGTTATCTGATGTTACTGATTTTCTAACCAGAGGACTCCCTTTAATATTTCTTGTAATTTTGGTTTGGTTTTTGCAAATTCTCTAAACTTCTGTTTATCTGGAAATGCCCTAATTTCGCCATCATATTTGAGAGACAGGTTTGCTGGATATATAATTCTTGGCTGGCAGTTTTTTTCTTCAAGGCTTTATATATGTCATCCTATTGGCTTCTTGCCTGCGTGGTTTCTGCTGAGTAGTCTGAGCTTATTCTTATTGATTCTCCTTTGTAGATAATTTTTTGTTTCTCCCTAGCCGCTCTTAAAATTCTGTCTTTATCTTTGGTTTTGGCAAGTTTGATTATAATATGTCTTGGTGACTGTTTTTTGGGTCTACCTTATGTGGTTTTCGATGAGCATTTTGGATAGATATCTTGTCATCTTTCATGATGTCAGGGAAGTTTTCTGCCAACAAATCTTCAATAATTCACTCTGTAATTTCTGTTATCCTCCCCTGTTCTGGTACTCCAATCACTCATAGGTTATTCCTCTTGATAGATTCCCACATAATTCTTAGGGTTTCTTCATTTTTTCAAGTCCTTTTATCTGATTTTTCCTCAAATAAGTTGGTGTCAAGTGCTTTGTCTTCAATCTCACGAATTCTGACTTCCATTGCCTTAATTCTGCTTCTATGACTTTGTATTGAGTTGTCTAATTCTGAAATTTTATTGTTAATCTGGATTTCTGATTGCTGTCACTGTATGGATTCTTGCAGCCTGTTACATTTGTCATTATGCTCTTCTCTAATCTTTTTAATTTCCTCTATTGCATGTTCTGCGTTTTGCTTAATTTCTTTCTTAATTTC
>NW_004444090.1:5277874-5286051 GCF_000243295.1 Trichechus manatus latirostris
TTCTAAGTTTATACCAGTCTTTTATTTCTTATATCACCTTGACTTCCTCTCCGTATGAAAAATCTGTGTCTACATTTTTTAAGTCCCTCTTTTTTGTTTTAATGGTGTCATCTTTTACATACTGACATCTGTTTCCCTATTTTGTGTTTTAGCTTTAATTTCCTTTTGTGACTTCCTTATCTGTGTTGATATCTGGTTGGTCTTACCTGTGTTCTAGTCTTGGGTTGTTATCTGATGTTACTGATTTTCTAACCAGAGGACTCCCTTTAATATTTCTTGTAATTTTGGTTTGGTTTTTGCAAATTCTCTAAACTTCTGTTTATCTGGAAATGCCCTAATTTCGCCATCATATTTGAGAGACAGGTTTGCTGGATATATAATTCTTGGCTGGCAGTTTTTTTCTTCAAGGCTTTATATATGTCATCCTATTGGCTTCTTGCCTGCGTGGTTTCTGCTGAGTAGTCTGAGCTTATTCTTATTGATTCTCCTTTGTAGATAATTTTTTGTTTCTCCCTAGCCGCTCTTAAAATTCTGTCTTTATCTTTGGTTTTGGCAAGTTTGATTATAATATGTCTTGGTGACTGTTTTTTGGGTCTACCTTATGTGGTTTTCGATGAGCATTTTGGATAGATATCTTGTCATCTTTCATGATGTCAGGGAAGTTTTCTGCCAACAAATCTTCAATAATTCACTCTGTAATTTCTGTTATCCTCCCCTGTTCTGGTACTCCAATCACTCATAGGTTATTCCTCTTGATAGATTCCCACATAATTCTTAGGGTTTCTTCATTTTTTCAAGTCCTTTTATCTGATTTTTCCTCAAATAAGTTGGTGTCAAGTGCTTTGTCTTCAATCTCACGAATTCTGACTTCCATTGCCTTAATTCTGCTTCTATGACTTTGTATTGAGTTGTCTAATTCTGAAATTTTATTGTTAATCTGGATTTCTGATTGCTGTCACTGTATGGATTCTTGCAGCCTGTTACATTTGTCATTATGCTCTTCTCTAATCTTTTTAATTTCCTCTATTGCATGTTCTGCGTTTTGCTTAATTTCTTTCTTAATTTCTTGAAGAGTTCTGTATATTAATTTTTTGTATTCTGCCTCTGGTAGTTCCAAGAAGTTTTCCTCCTCTGGAAAATTTCTAGATTCTTTATTTTGGGAGCTTGCTGAAGCCATCATGGATTACTTCTTTATGTGATTTGATATTGACTGTTGTCTCTGAGCCATCAATAAGTTATTATATTTGTTTATCTTATATTTGCTTACTGTGTCTTATCTTCTTGTTTTGTTTTTATATGCCCAAATAGGCTGCTCGTATTGGCTAGTTTGATTATTGGCACCTTTGAAGCTCTAATGTCCTGTCACCAAGTGGTTAGATCTTTTAGTAGGTATGTGAGCTCAGGAGTCCACCCACTCCTCCTGTATGGATTCAGCTCATGTGCCCAGGTAGATAGCCACCACGTGTGTGGTGGAGGCTCTCATCTATAGTCTAGACAGGCCTGGGTGATTGGTGTAGGCACAGACATCTGGCTGCGTCAGGGGGACATACTCTGAGCAAGGCAGGAGGCTGACGGCCACCCCAGAGTGTCCAGGAGGAAGGCATATCCCTGTTCCCTAGCGCACATAGGTAGGTGAGTTTTACAGCTGGACTATGAGCACCTAATGCTGTTGGCTTTAAGGACTGGGGGGCACCTCTTATTCATGGGCTTCTTTTGCAGGCGGCTTCATGGCGTGAGTGGAGCCACCAGTCCTCAGGCCCCTCATGTGAGTAGGTGAAGACCCTGCTTAATGAGCATAGCAGTGTCAGATGTCAAGAACCTGCCACTTCACAGCTGAAACATTTAGACTTCAGGTATATACTCTGCTGTACTGTGGTAATGAGGGCCTTCGCTGTTGAGATGGGCCAGCACAAGTCTCTGCAGGGGGAAGGGCACTCAAAGTCTGTGGATCCTTTATGCCTGGTGCCTAGGCAAAGGAGCTGTGCCTACCCTGGCTTCCTGGCTTAGGGGAGCCGGCAGTTTATTTTTTTCCCTTGTTTGTTAATTTGTTCACTCTCCAAGGCAGCGAGAATGGCTAAGGGCATGTGACGGATCCTCCTGACCCAGGGGACTCAGCAATTGCTGAAGCCAGCCTGGGACCCAGTGCAGATCAGGGAGCAGGGAGGTAAATGGGAGAGAGTTTTTTCCCTAAGGGGGATGCTTTTGCTCCGCACGGTAGGCCGTAGGCAAGTACTTATCTTTCACCGATCGAGGGCTGCTTCTCACCTGTTCTGGGTGGTCAAGTAGACTTTCTGGTGCTGGGTCTCTCCTGGTGCGGAAAACACACCTCCCGAGCACCGCTGCTTGCCTGCCTCACCGCTCCCCCCAAGCTGATCAGGCCCGAAGGGCTCAGGCCTGAAGGGCTCGGGCCTTACCTGGTCAGGTCTGGCAACTCCTCGCTGCTTCCGAACCGTCTCTCCCTCCCCCGCCACTCAGTCCGTTTCCTCAGCTCTTCCTTTGATGTTCAGGCTCTCAGATTGCCGTCTATAATCGATCCACTTGTTTTTTCGGGTCTTTGTTGTAAGAGGGTCCACCGGAAGCCTCTGACTACTCCGCCATCTTGACTCCACCCCATTCTTTGTGATCTTAATTAAGGTCTTAGGATAAAGGCCTGCTGGTGAAGGGTGTTCAGGTGAAGCCCCATCTCAGGAGGACCATTTTCTTTTCATTTTTTAAAAAGGTTTAATTTACACATAGTAAAATTGACCCTTTTTAATGAACAGTCTGCAAGTTTTGACATACAGTTGTATGACCATCATGAGGCCTTTTAATACAGATAAAATCGTACAAACTAATGTTTGTATGTCAGTCAGTACCACTTGGCATGAACTTTGTGAATATCTTTTACTCCTGAGTTTGATTTGCTATAATGTTTGCTTTAGGTTTGCTTAAGTATAATTTTAACCAAGATAGGGAACTTACTATCAAAGAAGACGGCTCTGATCACCAGAAAAAAAAGATGCAGTGATTGGAAATGTTCTGAATTTAGGTGAAATTTACCTCCCTCTAACTTCTCATTGGTTCTAATTCTGTCCTTTGGAATTAGAGAATCAATCTGATCTTTCTTTAAGTCTCTTAGTATTTGATGAGGCGTCTTTCCTTTTCCAGGCTAGACAGCCTTAGTCCTTTCCTACCACTCTTTGTCATGCTTCTGAAGCGTTCCTGATCCTGGACCAGAAGGCCTGGTAGAGTGTGAGACTTTTCTGGTTCGAGTAAGTCTCTTACCATTCTTTCCACTAAGGAAACTTTCGTTTCTTTTGTTTTCTTTCTCTTGAAGGAACATGATTGATAATCACAATTCTATTTTAATATACCCTTTGTGTCTGTAATTTGGAAATAAATTGCTAGGAATTCTCTTCTTTAAAGTTAATGTACATAATGACTGAGTAGTACTAGAATAGCTACTAGGATACATGAAGGCTCTTATTCCACCTTCTTTGACAAGTCTCGATCTCTCTGAATCTCATTTTTAAGAGAAAGAGATCATTTCTAAATCTAAAATTCTACAATTATAATTTAGAGAATGTTTACATGAAAACGTGAAAGGTTTAAAAATTGTTAAAAAATAGGATCAAAATAAAAGCAAAATCATTAAAATATAAATGATAAATACATTAATAGTGAAAAATATAAAAAGAAGATTAAAAATTTGACAACTTTGTGCCATTATTGATCCCCTCAGAAAAGCTTTTCAAAGAGAATTTGCAAGAATGTTATATAAAACCCATTTGATGACAGAATTTGACATTAGTGGTGGTAGGAGAGATGGGACTTTAATAGATTTTTTTTTTTTTTGTCAGTTTTTTTCCTAATAAAGTCATGGAGTGTAGAGTCCCAGCCATAACTGTGTAGGATTATGATATTGACAAGAACATACTAGAAACACATCTTCTGTTAGTCAAATATGCATAATCTACATTTGAATTCATTGTAACCCAAATGAATAGAGGATTTAATTTAGCTTTAAAGTACCTTTATTTAAACATCTGAGTTAATGAAAATCTGGAGAATTCATTATTTTCATTTATGTAGAGGTTGCATGCAATACATGAAGCTTCAGTACTCATGATTTCACTTTACTGTGTACTAACTCCCCTACATTTTTTTGTCTCAGGATTTGGGGGAACCCGTCACTATAAGTCAACTCAACAGCAACAAGATTGGTTTTCTTGGTCAATAATGGTGAATTTTCACATTGCATGGTGCTATGTGACACACACAGTCCTTTTTAGTGGAAGAGGAAACACATACAAGAAAAGTATGATATCTGAATCTTGTCAGAGCATTAAAGGAAATATTAATGCAAATAAAGACACAAGTAACTGCAAAGACATGGAGAAATTGCATGCAAATATTATGGGAGTTATTACCCTGTGGTTCAAGTGCTGGCAGTTACTTCAATTTCCATAATTATTATAGAAGGTGGAATTTTTGAGAGCTCTTTGATTCTTATAAACTGTAATTTGCAAAGAGAATGATGTGAAATGTGAGTTTTTATAGGCTGAAAACATAGGGATTTGTTAAGTGGTGACTGAATGAATCTGTAGCTTGAATTGTTGGGCAAAGAAGTGAGGGCATTGTCTTTTTCTCTTTGAAGAAAGCAATGAAGTAGAGGACAGTGAGCCTTACAGGCCACACACACTAGCTAGCTACGGGGTTGAAGTGTTGTTGACTTGAGGTTAAAGTTTTATGCCAACATTAGAACGACCAGGAAAAGCTGGAGAAAATGGTTGCTGGACACTGTGGAAACCTTCAGTACCAATAAATGTACTCTTGGATTTGGCTGAAGGGATAGAGAATAAAGGGCTAATATGAAAAATTATCCACCCTAAGTTTGTTCATCAAATAAATGTTTAGGCACTTTAGTGAGTCTTGCAATGCAAAATGAAAGATCCAGCCCCTGCCTACAGGGAGATTACAGTTTAAAAGGAGGTCACAGCACAATGTGGTAAGTGCTATAATGAAATGGAGACAAGATGAGCTACCCTGGCAGTGCAAAATGGGGCCACCCCAGTTAAAATTACATATTTTCTTAATCCAGTCTTCCTCACCTTCTTCCGAATTATTGTAAAAATTAAAAAAGTAAATATTTTCAAAAGTGTGGAAAAAAAAAAACCTAAGGGATCATCTCATTTCTTGGTACTCAAAGAGTGGTCCATGGAATAATGGCATTTCATCAGTTGAAGCTTCATAGAAATGCAACATCTTCCTAGAAGTAGGCCACACTTGCATTTTAACTCTGTCTCTAGGTGATTCTTCTGCTCATTACAGTTGGAGAAGCACGACTCCAACTTACCTTCTTCCGCTCGGATTTTATAGACAAAGGGAATGAAAGGAGACTGTTCCCCAAGGTCCTACAAAGGCACAGTAGCAGAGCTGGCATTAGAACATGACTAGTCTACTTAGTAATAGAGTTTAGCATGTTTTCTCTTCTACCTCTTGTTATTTCTTATCTAGCCCCTTCCACCTTTTTAGTCTTCTACTAGCCTCTTAATGTTTCATGTTGTAAGATCTTCAGTTTCTTGTTTGTGTCTCTTTTCCCCTTTCTCCTATTAGTCCTGTCTTTAAAGTTTCTCTGATGAATGAGAGAATGGTGCTACACATCAAAAAGGATGAGCATTTTTATTTACTTTTGATCTCTGGAAAATTTTTGGACCTATCTATTTTTCTTTTCAACTTGCTGCTCAGAAGTTCCTTTGAAGTCAGTAGGAATTCTGTATGTGGTAAGGGTGAGAAATAATCCATAATGTTAGAAATTAGAGTCTCCTTACAGATGAATTTATATTCCTTTGTTACATAGATTTTTCCCATTAACACAGTACTTTTGCTCTTTGTATCAAACTCATGGGAAAAAAGTTTCTGCCCCAGAGTTTGTGGATAAGAATAGAACACCACAGCAACTCCTTCTCTAATGAACAGCGCTTTAGGTTTTATGTAGTTTTTCTTAAATCTTTTTCTACAATATGGGAAAATAAAGATCTAAGTAGATAAGCATCCCATGTTTTATGGGGGGACTTTGACATAGAAAGATATGGTTCTAGAATGAGAGTAACCAAAAAAACTCTAGAACAACTTTAAAGAAAAGTGAACAATTGCTGAGAAGACCATAATGGCATAATA
Organism: Trichechus manatus latirostris; assembly: GCF_000243295.1. NCBI lineage: Eukaryota > Metazoa > Chordata > Mammalia > Sirenia > Trichechidae > Trichechus > Trichechus manatus. The sequence goes on from NW_004444090.1 coordinate 5,284,034, forward strand.
CCTTTAACAAAAAGTCAGCCATGCCATATTTTAAGTCACTTCCTTCTTGTAAGAGGTTTACTATCTCTCCTGTCTTTGAGATATTTTAGTCTATTTTTAACGCTTTGGAATATGTTTTGATTTGAGTGATATAGCTATAATTTCCATGAGTAGATAGATTTTAAGCCTCCTCTGTAAACTATGAAATAAAGTCAATTTTTCTGTTTTTCTTGTTCCTGTCTGTGTTTTTTCTTTCAAGTCACTATCTCACTTTTCTAACAACTCTTACTTCATAGAAACTATAGTAGTTATGTTATGTCCTGACTTTGGAGACTGTGTGAATAAAAGTTGTTCTACTTACGTTTTATGTTTTGTATTTTATTTTCTATCAACAGTATAGAGAAACAGGTTAATTTATTTTTAAGTAAGGTATTTTAAAACAGTTATCTAATCCAGAACTATTGTTGCATATAAACTTTTAGTAAAAGTTGACAGTTTAAATAGGGTAATTGTAATGTGCAATTTAGTTAAATTCATTTAGGCTAGGTACTAGAAACTGGCTAAAAGTTAACTGTGTATATGTATGTGTGTGTATATATATATATGTGTATACACACACACACACACACACACACACTTATATATGTATAGAGATCTTTTTTTTTACTATTTTAAAAATACAGTATTTTCCTCAAAATAGAACATAGAAATGTTTTGCATAGGCAAGAATAAACTAAACATTAGATTCATAACCTTTAAATATTTAGCTTTTGAAATATAAAATTAATATCAACACCTTTTTTAATGTATTAAATTTTAATTTTTGTTAATTCCCTATTAATCATGCTTCTCTTAGAATTGTTTTACTTGTGATAAGTTTCTATTATAAAATTGATTAGGGTTGCATATTTGTAATTTAAGAATAATCAGTTCATTTTAAGTGAAATAATTTGTTTCATTATATATATTTGCATTTATGAAAAGTGATTTTTAGCTTTGGATAAAAGCACACAAACTGATTATTCATAGGGTAAAAATATTGATGTTCTCAAGGAAAAGGTTAGGAAAATGTCTTGAATATAGTGATTATCATTTAAATAAATTATAGAGTTATAATGATTTCATTGTAATGATCTCCAATATTATTAATATCACATGCAAGTAAAATTTTGTTGAAGATAATTCAAAAATGATTGCAGCAGTACATCGACAGGGGAACTGCCAGAAATTCTAGCCGGATTCAGAGAGGACGTGGAACCAGGGATGTATGTCATTGCTGATGTCAGATAGGTCTTGACCGAAAGAAGAGAATACCAGAAAGATGTTTACCTGTGTTTTATTGACTATGGGAAGCATATGACTGTGTAGATCCTAACAAATTACGGATAACATTATGAAGAATGGGAATTCCAGAACACTTAATTGTGCTCATATGGAGCCTGTACACAAAGCAAGAAGCAGCCATTCGAACAGAACCAGGGGATACTGTGTGGCTTAAAATTAGGAATGGTATGCGTCAGGGTTGTATCCTTTCACTATACTTATTCAATGTTTACACTGAGCGAATAATCCGAAAAGCTGAACTATTTGAAGAAGAACGTGGCATCAGGGTTGGAGGAAGACTCAGTAACAACCTGCAGTATGCAGATGACACAGCCTTGCTTGCTGAAAGTGAAGAGGACTTGAAGCACTTGCTGCTGAAGATCAAAAACTACAACCTTCAGTATGGATTACACTTCAGTATAAAGAAAATAAAAATCCTCACAACTGGATCAATAAGCCACATCGTGATAAGTGGAGAAAAGATTGAAGTTGTCAAGGATTTCCTTTTACTTGGATCCACAATCAGCACTCATGGAAGCAGCAGTCAAGAAATCAAATGATGTATTGCATTGGACAAATCTGCTGCAAAAGACCTCTTTAAAGTGTTAAAAAGCGAAGATGGTTCACAGTAGCAAAACGATGGAAACAACCTAGATGCCCATCAACAGATGAATGGATAAACAAACTATGGTACATACACACAATGGAGTACTATG
>NW_004444090.1:5286894-5316313 GCF_000243295.1 Trichechus manatus latirostris
TGTTCTGTAAGCCTTCATCTTAAGTGAGAATAACAGCACAATTGGAAGAGCGTAGTCAATGTCACTGAACTGTGCATGTAGAAATTTTTGGAATGTTGTATCTTTAGCTATGTGTATTTTCACCAAAAAAAAAAGAGGTTGAGAAGTTAGAGGGTTGATATGTTGTGGGGTTGTTGACCAATGTCATAAAATAACGTGTACTTCTGTTTCATGAGAAACTATTTGTTCTGTAAGCCTTCACCTGAAGTACAATAATTAATAAATAAATAAAGCAAAGATGTCATTTTGAGGACTAAGCTGCGCCTGACCCAAGCCAAGGTATTTTCAGTTGTCTTATACGCATGTGGAACCTGGACAATGAGTAAGAAGACCGAAAAAGAATTGATGCCCTTGAATTATGCTGTTGGCAAAGAATATTGAATATACCACGGACTGCCAGAAAAATGAACAAATCTGTCCTGGCAAAAGTACAGCCAGATTGCTTCTTAGAAGTGAGGATGGTGAGACTTTGTCTCACATACTTTGGACATGTTATCAGGAGGGACCAGTCCCTGGAGAAGGACATAATGCATTGTAAAGTAGAGGGTTGGTGAAAAAAGAGGAAGTCCCTCAACAAGGTGGATTGGCATAGTGGCTGCAACAGTGGGCTCAAACATTAGAACAGTTGTGAAGATGGTACAGGACCAGGCAGTGTTTTGTTCTGTTGTACATAAGGTCACTCACTATGAGTTGAACCAACTCGACAATACCTAACAACAGCAACAATGATCTCCAACTTAATTCCTCCAAATAAAAATGTAGTTTTGTATTCGGTACCAGAGATATTCCAGGCAATGCCTTCCATTGCCCCACACATCTTCAGTCTACTATGTACTTTTCTGCTTCAGGCATGGACATAGAGAGCAATTCTCCTTAAAATATTTGTTTTTTTATTAAGTCTTTCATTAACTTTTATCCCAAACTTATCTTCTGTATTTTTAGTGAGCTTTATTTTTTGTCTTTGTTCCCTAGATTATTTGTAAAACATAATGTGTAACTAATGTGTAACGTAAGTAATGAAACTTAATTTTCAAAAGCTACTCACAGGAATCTGTCTTGTTTCTTTGATTTTTTTATACAATGTATTTTTGTTAGGACTCAAAGGACAGCAATCTGTATTTGGTTAAATTAGAAAATTAAGTTCAAACATTATGACTCCAATAATTTCATTTTATGAAACATTTATTGTTTAATACCATTTTATATTATTCTGTTCTGTCTAGATAAACGTGTGGAAAATTGGCCTCTGATGCAGTCTCCACTGCCTACACTAAGTATAAGTACTCTCTATCTCCTGTTTGTTTGGCTGGGTCCAAAATGGATGAAGAACCGAGAACCTTTTCAGATGCGCTTAGTGCTCATTCTCTATAATTTTGGGATGGTTTTGCTTAACTTTTTTATCTTCAGAGAGGTATGTTTAAGGTCACTCTATAGTAATCCTCAGGGTTATGGGATATTAAAAAATGAGAATGCGTAAATCCATCATTGGAATATTGTACCCCAAGATAACTGTTAGCTATTCTAAAAGTAAATTCTGTATTACTAACATTTTTCATTTTAGGATACCAAAAAGATTAAATCCAACTTATGCTTAAGAAGATTCATAAAGAAGAAGAAGTTAAAAAAAAAAAAGGAGATATGTTTATACACACACACAAAATAAATACACTTATATAAGCATACATAAAGTATAAGACAGTGGTTTAAAATAGATTTTGAGTCAGATATATAACACTTCTTAGCTCTTTTGACATTGGAAGTTTTTTTTTAACTTTTCTGAAACTCATTTTCCCCCTCTGTAAAATGGGAATAATACCAGCCTTCTAGGGTTGTTACCGAAGTTAAGTGAGATAATTTTTGCATAGTGCTTGGCATATGTTAAGCTCTCAGTAAACATTAGAAGCTATTTATTTATAATTTTTAATCAGCAGTTTTAGGTTTGGTCACTGATCAAAATATGCAGATGTAAAATACCAATGTCAAGTTAAATTCTGTTACATATGTCGTTCATTTGGAGTTGGAACTAAAATGAGGTGAGGTATAAAATTATGTATCATACCACTGTGGCTACTAATCATGTGCTTTCTGGGCCCTAGCAAATCTCCATGACATTTTAGAAGGAAAGGTAGATGTGTGAGTGTAAGGAATTCGTTTCTTAAGAGACTCCTCAAAGTTAAAAATTTTACATGATCCTAGAGAACAGGACTAACAATGCCAGGAAAATAAACAGCAACTCCCTTTAAAAAAAAAAGAACTTTCTATAATTGACAACTTAGCTTACAGAATCTCAATTTCATAAAAACTTTATTTGTATACATTTACCCAAATTGTTACGCAAATTGGCCACTGTGGACCAAGAATAAAAAATCCGTTGTCATCGAGTGGATTCCAACTAATAGCGACCCTCTAAGACAGAGTAGAACTGCCCCATAGGGTTTCCTAGGAGCGGCTGGTAGATTCAAACGGCCAAATTTTGGTTAGCAGCCGAGCTCTTAGCTACCCCACTAGGGCTCCAGATCAAGAATAGAAACCAGTTAAAGCAGGACAACTCTTAGATTTCAGTCATGGTAATCAAAATTTCTTTCAGTATTATATAGTAAAGTTGATGTCTCAGTACAAAAGTTACATGTGATTTTTAATTAAGATTTCATTTGTAAAATAAAATTGACACAGTAACTTTAAGAAATTTGGATGTATTAAATTATGTTTAATGATTTGGAATTTTTATCATTTAGAACTGAAATTTTTTAAGAAAATACTGTTTTTAGAATAATTTGAAAGGTTGCATATTGTATTACTCTTTTTAATGCTATATCTACTAAAACCTAAAATATTCCTTTCTTTCCCCAGTTATTCATGGGATCATATAATGCAGGATATAGCTATATTTGCCAGAGTGTGGATTATTCAGATAATGCTCATGAAGTCAGGGTAAGTATCTTAAAAATACTGTTTATCAGAGGAAATAGATTTATTTTATAAGCCCCAGTCTGTGAAAAATGTACTTTAACATGGTAGTGAAATTATACTGAATTGTTTAGAATCAGTAAAACCATGCTTTACTTTAAGAAGACATAATTGAAAATCTGTTTTCATACCTCCAGTATAATCTTTCATCTTTCATTTGGTAGCGTAAGAGTGAATATGTGTTTGATTAGTAGAATGAAATCCTTTTTTTAAAAAAAGAAGCTGTATGTTTAGTGTAAAGATATTATTTTAGATTTTTTTGTTGTTTTTGCTTAAGAATAGAAACCTATGAAGTGAGTCCAATTTATTTGTTAAGAAAAAACAAATGTTTATGCACTATATAATGTACCTGCAGTCCCCAGGTTACGAACATCTGACTTACAGACAATTGGACAACTTGTACTTACCCTTTAATGTTATATAAATTTGCCCTCACTTTGAAACCATTTAACCAACTGCTAAAACACACCAAACCAAACCTGTTGCCATCAAGTTGATTCCGACTCATAGTGACCTTATTGGGCAGAGTAGAACTGCCCCATCAGGGTTCCAAGGAGTGGCTGGTGGATTCGAATTGCCAACCTTTTGATCTGCAGTTGAGCTCTTAACCATGCGCCACCAGGGCTCCAACCAACCACTACTGGCAACAAATCTTTCATCACCTTCATTTGCTGCTCGTGCAGCTTTTAAATAATTGAAAAGGCTGCGGGCCTTTTCTTGCACTAAAGTAAGGCTAAATAAGAACCATATGTACCTGTTCGGACTTACCTACAAATTCGACTTAAAAACACCATTAGGAACAGATCTGGTTGTAGTCTGGGGACTGCCTGTATAGCAAGTTAAAGGTAGCACAATTTATATAGGTGTGAACTCAGTTTTTATTATATTTGTGTAAAAATAAGCCACTAGTAATATGTTAACATATTTTGTTTTGCAGTCACTGCATTAGTAAACTTAGAATTTTACTCAAATGACAGAAACAACAAATTATTTTTTTAAAGTATTTATTGGATCCCCTCTTACGTACTGTCATTCGTACTAAAAATAATGTATAGCATAAAACATACATAAAATAAACCAAAACCAAACCCATTGCTGTCAAGTTGATGCCAGCTTATAGTAACGCTATAGGACAGAGTAGAACTGCCCCATAGTGTTTCCTAGGAGCAGCTGGTGGATTCAAACTGCCTACCCTTTTGTTAGCAGCCGAGCTCTTAACAACATGTAAAATATAATGCTAGTAGCGTCCCTTGGAAAAAATAACTTTCTGACATGGGGGCTGGACAGTATAAATGTCAGTATTCATCAAGACCCAAAACCGAATTGCTTAAATTTACTTAATATTTTATGTCCATAACTTCATTTCCTTATTAGAAGACTTTTGTACTGGTGAAAAACCACCCCTTTGGTTATCATGTTGGTTTTCTTTATTCAGCAGATGTATATAGAACCTCTCCTGTGTGCAGATACTGTGAGTGGCATTAGAGACACAGGTGAAAAGACAGATGAGTCTCTGCCTTCATGGGGCTACATGCTAGTGGGAGTGGGAGAGAGAGACTATAATTACATGACATATGGGTAAGAAGAAAATAAAAGCTGTGATGTGACTCTGAGAGAGCATGAGGGTACTACTTTATTTCAGTTTGTTGACGAGGAAAATTTTTTCTTCTGATAACCATATTGCCAGAGAACCTCCTTAGTCTAGAGCTGACTTCTCTGGTCTTGCTTGGTTTGGGGGAGGAGGAAAGGATAAGAGTTTGACTTGCTTTCATCGAGGTGTGTGCTCAGATACCCTTGGATGAGACAACAAATTTTTTTAAGATAAAGTTAAAAAGTACAGTGAAACCTGTGAGAGCTGGAATTCGCCAGGACTGCCTTGTTTTTCTGGTCTCCCAAGTTTTCCGCCTTTGACAGAGTACAGTCTTACCACTTTCCTATCACTCTCTGTTAGTGGAAAATGTTTGCATTTTCCTTCTCTGACAGGTTTCTGCCTCACACAAGTTCTGGCATTCATAGGTTTTACTGTACCATTGTAATTGTGAACATATCCTCCTGACCTGTATAAACTGTCAGTTCTTTAAAAAATCAGCTACTGTGAGAGCTGTAATCTAGGAGGAGAAAGAACCTGAGATTTGCTGCGGATTGTATTTGAAATCTTTCTTTCTCTCTCCTCTCCCCAACTCTTTTTTTCTTCATCACCACCCACCCAACACACACATATATACTCAACTTAAACTAAACCTCATTTGGAGCAACTCACCCAATTAAAATGTTACACATCTGAAATGTACCCCTAGTGTAGTATATAAGCTAGGATTTGTAGCCAGTGAATTTATACGTTTGTCTTTATGGGAGCAATTGAGACTTTTGAAACATCCTCATCTAATATCTAAAGAGATTGTGCTGTTACGTGATTGTTAGCTCTTGGTAAATCAGGTAGCAAAGCATGCATTTTATAGACCTGTATATACATATTCTCATTTGCTCATAAGGTTCTAATTGCAAAACAATAACACCCCATTCATGGTCAAATGTTATGTTATTTTTCTCAGTCTAAGTAAGATTTTATTACCTTACAAATAAAAATTTAAATTATACCCTCACTGTCAGAATTTAAACCTACCAAGAAAATTGGTTAGCAGATATTAATAAGGGTATTATTTGCCCTACAACGTACATGGAATCCTACCCCCCACGCCAGGACTTTCTCCACCACAATCTCCCAACAATCCAAAATCTTCAGTTTTGCTGGATGAAAATTAACCAGATATTGCTTAAAGTAAAATGATAGGAAAAAATAGGTATAAAGCATTGTAAAAAAGTTGGTTCTTTTTCAACGTTTATGTTGCAGTAAGAATGAATAATTCCAGAATGCTTCTTTATGCTTGTTTTAATTTTAATAGGTTACCTGAAATTAGAAGACGTTATGGATTTTGATAAAACTTATACACCATTAGTATATTCCCTCTCACAACTAATATGAGTACTTTTTAATTTTTCAGTGTAGTTCATTTTATAAGAAATGCAGTGAAAGTATGATAATATGGGTTATTCAGTTTCAGCATAGAATTTTAGTTTTTCATAGTGCTAATAATTGTTATATTTATTGGATGCAGTAAACTGAATATTTTACTCAGAGAATCATTTTTTTAATTAATCTGTTATGTAGCCAAGAAGTATCACTTATCATTTTGGTGTAGCCTATTCAAATACATCTAATGCAGTTTACAAACTAAGGAAAAGAATTCTAAGACATTGTTACCTTCTGGACAACATTTATTATGCTAAAATGGTTATAGTTACTTTAAAGTACTAATGTAATAGAATTAACTGTAGTGTTGCTGTGAGTAAATTGTTTCATACCTATTGTCAACGAATTTTACCATTTTCAACAATATTATTATTCAAGCAAATTCGGTAAGTAGTTCTCAACACGTAAATAAGACTGTTTTTTTCCTTTGAACTTTCTCTTTCCTCTTTGCCCACTCTTTAAAATTGCAATTTGTTTTTCAAAACAAAAAAAAACCTCATGACAGCCAACAGATGTAGATAGAAAATAAGGAAGGGATCTTTCAACTCTGAAACACCTAAGCCTGTCTTTGAATGAATCTGTGTCAAGCCCCTGACACACGAAGGTATATAAACAGATTTCACTTTCATACTGCCTTGTTTGTTATTTGTTTGTACATAGGAGGTTTATCATAGAAAACATTTGACATAAAAAAGTTTAGACTATTGTTATAGTAGGATTCTTGTAAAATATTTTAAAACATATACACAGAGGTCACCTCTCACAGGATCCCTAATCTCTCAATGTAATGTAATCTTTCTGTACCATCTGGTGTCTTAATTAGAGCCCAGGAAAAGAGAAGACTTATGCATGTAAGCAGGATTATATTTATGACCTAGGAATAGGAAATATTTGTTATTTTTGTTTGTTTTAATTTATCATTGTAAAGATTTTACTTCCTAACACAAACTGCTATACTTACTTTGCTGCAGACTTTAAAGTGAGAAAGAGGCAGAGACACTGACAGAGGCGAGTTGCTGTACAAACTTACCTGTGAGTGTATCTCAGGTATAATGTATATTAGGCATGAACAACTAAGATGTCCTTACAAAATAAACATCTCAGTTTCTCCGCCAAATTGAAAGACATAGCAATGTGAATGTGTTTGCAAATTCGTTTTCAGCAGTTTGAAGCCGTGTAACATCCAGCTATTTAACAGACTGAGAATTATTTCTGAATCATTGGCAGTGTGCAGATATAGCTCTTTCTTTCCCATTTCTTCCTTGCAGGTAGATGCTAAAGTTTCAAACCTACTCAGCCCAAAATGATTCCATTCCGTGCCTTCTACATTTTGTGCAATGAAGATAATTTTGGACTTATTTAAAATGAGTAGAAAAACGTATGATAATGTCAGTCTGGTGTTTACAACATGACTTTCCTTTCTTTTTACAGATAGCTGCTGCTCTGTGGTGGTACTTTGTATCTAAAGGCGTTGAATATTTGGACACAGTTTTTTTTATCCTAAGGAAGAAAAATAACCAAGTCTCTTTCCTTCATGTATATCATCATTGTACAATGTTTACATTGTGGTGGATTGGAATTAAGTGGGTGGCAGGGGGACAAGGTGAGCATTTTTAGAACATATTTATGTATATTAAAATATACAGTAAATGTACTGTCTGGAAAGTAATGGAGACCTGGGAATTTGACTTGGTCTGTCATTTAACTTGCTTTTATCATTAACTATTCTGTGTTAATTTCATTTTTAAAAAATTTGAAGAAATTAAAGCTTTAGCATTTACTTTTTGACTACTTCAGCATCTAAAGATTTCCCTCAGAGATGAGCATAAACCAAGCTTAAAGGAGAAAACAGTATTTTGATGGGGAGCAGTTCTGGTAGTTCTGATCCAAAGGACAGCAAGATGCAATCCCTTAGTCTGAAGACTTTGTCTTCACTCCAAACCCAGAGCCCACGCCTGCTCTAAAATAGGCCTTAGATAACCTTGCTGGTTTGTATTCAGAGGGGATTTAGACAGCCCTGTTAATGAGGATCTAATTTTACAGTTTGGCCCAGATCTGCCCTCAGTGTTTTCAGATGCCTGTAGCTTGAGGTTGATTCATATTAGTGGCCAGAAACCATTCTTCTGATGGGGATCCAGGGTACAAGTCATTTTAGTACAGTTCACGTTGCTACTTCCATTATCATATTATGGTAATTGGCAACTTAGGAATTCACACAAATTATTATTGGGGTCCCAATTTAAAACACTACAGTTAAAGTAAAACTAATTTTGAAAGAGAATTAGTAAATCTGAACTGACATCTTAAATCACTTTATGACAAGATTTATTTTTATTACAACTGTACTTGATTTAATTCTAATTCTGAAGAGAAAGAATGCCATTGATTTAGACAAACTGGAATATCTGTGTAAATTTACTTGTACTCAATGAATTATTCGGTGTGTGTAGTGCTATCATATTTAAAACTAAAAAATTCTTTAAATAGTATTTAAATAAGTAGTGTTTTGTTGTAAATATGTATATTGACACATCTAAAGGCAATAATGGAAAGTTTACAAGTCTACTTAAAACTTTCTATGTGACTTGTCCTTTTTTTTCCCCAAGAATGGTAGAATTAAAAATAATATAGGCAATGATTCTATTATTAGAGCCTACCTAAGCTCACTGGAGTGCACCATTTGAAAACTTAAAACTTGCCACTTTGAGGATCCTTTCCATTTGAACAGCACACGCTGTTATTTATATGATAAAAACCCAAATCTAAAGTTTTAAAATACCTAGCTTGATCGGAGGGGAAGGCTTTTCCATTAGTACTAAATCTTTTATTCCTTATGTATACGCAAGATTGAATGTTAAAAATAATGTGAATTCATTTATTTATATCCAGAAGGTTTATGGCTTAACAACATTTTCTGTATTTTGCAATTATCTCTTGTTTCTCTAAAGCATTTTTTGGAGCCCAGATGAATTCCTTTATCCATGTGATTATGTACTTATACTATGGGTTAACTGCATTTGGCTCCTGGATTCAGAAGTATCTCTGGTGGAAACGGTACTTGACCGTGTTGCAGCTGGTGAGTTAAATACCTTTAAAGTTTCTTCTGGTGAAACACTGAAAACGTTTTAATTTTATTAATTGGAAAATATTAAGTCATTTTATACAATTTTCTGTTACACAATTAAATTTCTTTAGCAGTTTTTCTAGCTTTAGCAGTTGAGACTTTTTTACTACAACCTGCCCACTCATAGACCTAGTAGTCATAGCCACTTCCTTCCTTAACATCTAGACTAGACACAGCACTTACCCCTTTAAAGAGAAACATTCTTTTAAAATATCTGTGAAATGGATGATTAAATATCTAAGGATTGTACACAGTGAAGTACATAGACTCATGTACGACTAGAAAAAATATAATTCTTTCCTCAGTTGATTTTGTTTTAAATCTAAAAAAATTTATTATTACCTCTCTTCATTTTGTACTTGCTTTGTTTTCTGGTTCCTTTTCCACTTTTCATTTCTTGTTATTATACCCCATATGTTTAGAATGTAGAAGTTGGAAAGGAAGCACAGAGCCAAGGAAGGGGTGGTTTAAAGTGAGGGAAATAAGCACCAGAAAACTCTTCTTAATTCTCTAAACCCCAGTCCTTAGAGAGCAGAGTCCGGTATTTTCAGACGCCGGTGTTCATACCGGACAGTTTTCAGCACATACCCACAGTAGGACTTCATGTAGCACCTGGATGTGTCAGTGTAACATTCAGAGGTGGGCACTAGCCTGTAATCAAACTGAAAGTCTAAAACCAACCTGGTAGCTGTTCTTCAAGCCTTGGGATTTATTATAATTTGCTTTAATCATAGCATGTACATAGTTTTATCAGTGGAATCACATTTGGAAATACTATCCATCTCATGTTTTATGTTGCTAAATAGCTGACTAACCAAACAGGAAACACAACTTTTGGAGAGTGCTGGGTGTGAAGGGTTCACTTGTAACTAAAACAGGGTATGGAAGCTTCCTTCAGCTTTTTGTACAGGCGGTTCATACAGTTTCTGTAATTCATTTTTCCTGCTTTTTAGTAGAAAATGAAGAGACGTCAAAAATGATGTGAACCATTTATATCTATTTTTTTGGAGCCTGCACCTGGCTCTTCTTGAGTGATCCCATACTCAGTCATACCCATATGCACACCCTTTTTCAGTGATGTGAAACCCAAGCTTTTAAAATCTGAATTTTCTCTTAGAACACTGTAAAATTATTTAGTTTTGATATAAATTTCTGACTTAGATGGAATAAGTTGTTTTTAATAATATTTAATATAATAGTTAATATTGATAATGCTATCTTTAAAGGAGAAACCACAATTGTCTGTTACAAATAGGATGTTAATACTATGAAGGCTAAGCCAATCAGTTGCCATCGAGTTGATTCCAACTGATGGCTACCCCATGTATGTCAGAGTAGAACTGTACTCCATAGGGTTTTCAATGGCTGATTTTTCAGAAGTAGATTGCCAGGCCTTTCTTCAGAGGCACCTCTGGGTGGACTCGAATCATAAACCTTTTACTCTTTTTGACCATTGATATTCCCTCTCATTAGATGGTATTATTTAACAGATACTCATTGAGTCCAGACAGTGTGCTGAGAATTTAGGACTCATCAATGACATGATCAAGCCCTGCCCTCTGGACTTAAATTCTACTGCAAAGATGGACAGGAAACAAATACAAAAGACAATTTCAGACAGCTATGATTGTTATAAAGAAAGCAAACAAATAAATGCTTTAGTTAATTGGAATAGAGAGGGGGCCATTTGGGTGAAAGGTACTTTCATTCAAGTGGTCAGGAAGCCCTTACTTGGGTGGGAGATGACATTTCACTTGTGAGCTGAATGAGAAGGAGCCAGCTGTGGGAATCAGAGAACTTTTAAGCTTGAGACAGTGTGGCAAAATTTGGGTTTAGATAGCTGAATAGAAGATTCTGTTGTTGTTAAAGTTGTGTACTGTTCAGATTAAGTGTATCCTGGATTGTTTTTGTTTTTCAGATTCAGTTCCATGTGACCTGGATTGTTTTTGTTTTTCAGATTCAGTTCCATGTGACCATTGGACACACAGCATTGTCTCTGTGGACTGATTGTCCCTTCCCAAAATGGATGCACTGGGCTCTAATTGTCTACGCCATCAGCTTCATATTTCTCTTTCTTAACTTCTATGTTCGGACATACAATGTGCCTAAGAAATCAAAAACTGGAAAAACAACTGTGAATGATATTTCAGCAAATGGTGTAAACAAATCAGAAAAACAGCTAGTGATAGAAAATGGAAAAAAGCAGAAAAATGGAAAGGCAAAAGGAGAGTAAATTGAACTGGGCCTTAACTGTTGTTGACAGTGAGGAAACTCCCATTTCGTACAAAATTTCAGGGAAAACATACAAATGAGGTTTTGGGGTGGGGAGAAAAGGCAAATGTGCTCTAAGTACTAGTATCTTTAGAATGAGTAAAGTGTTAAATACAACACCCTGATGTTTTATTTATGAAGTTTTTATTTTAAACACTTTTTTATTAGCCTTGATGTTGTCCAGACCAAAGCAATCATCATGTGACTTTGGACACTCGCTCTGCTCACATCTATTTGTCTAATGGATGCGATTTTCCATGTATCTTATATACATCCATTCTTCAGTCTGAATTTTAGACGATCACAGAAACATAGTCTCTAAAGAATTTTTTGGCTAAATTACTACCTACCTATTGATTAAAATCAGTTACATTACATTTTCTGTTCCAAAGCTGGAAATGCGGATACTTTTAAATTTGCACATTGGAATTCATTTGCTGACCGGAATGGTTGACTCCACCTCTAGTCTGAATATACCCTGTTGATTGTAATTAAAATTTAAAATTCTGCTGATCTCTGTAGACTCTTAGAGGTTTGATGATGATGGTGTTGGTAAAAATGAGAAAAAATTACAGTAAAATCCTGTCTGGAGACTCAAAGGTCACCGTGACTTGTAGCAGAAATCACTGTGGGAAATAATTTTTGTGATGAAAAGGTAGCCTTTGAATACTCCTATTGCTATCAGAAATACATAATGAAAAGTAAGATTATTGTCTGATGGGAACGTGAAACAACTCGTGTCTTCGTCAATAACAGTATAAGAGAGTATGTTGATTTTTATCAGGCTTTCCTTGTTTTGATTTGTATCTGTTACCAATTTTTCATATGTGGAAATATACCTACCTCTTATGTTGGAAAGAACATTGAAAATTAAATAAATTTTAATTTAAAAAAAAAATCAAGGAGTCCTCTAATGTAAATTTTAATCATATTAACTTGAATCCACTGGTTTTTTGGGTTTTTTTTGCTTTTTAAAATAGCACACACCCAACTTTTCTGTGAAACTCTCCTTCCTTTTCACTGTGTTTAATTTTGGAGTGATATTTTCCCTGTGACTAAGTTGCAAGATCTTATTTATTACTAAATATGAAATGTAAATCCATTTTGGTGCAATATTCTTGACTCCTTGGTGCTAAAGATCATTAAATTCAGTGCTTGATGTTATAAGGTATTAGTTGTTAAAACACTAAATGAAAGAGAGTAGTCAGAATTACAAAATTGAACTTGCTATTTACAGTTGAAGTATTTCATGTAATATAAGGGAACAACTTGAAATTCACTGGGGAAGAGAATTTGTAGTGTGTTTTATGACAGGTTAATTTGTTAGGGGATGTTGCACAGGGATCATTATAGAAAGAAAATGTGACAACAAAAGCATGACTGTTTCTAAGTTTTTTGACAACATGTCAAAACTGCATGTGCAGGATGTATGATGTTTGTGCAGACAAACTTTCAGAATTTTTATAAGCTATAAAATATTTATTGTGCATTAAAATTACACAACTTTTTTCCCCAAAGGCATGCAGCCATGAGAATTATAAAAAAGTTGGCAACACATACAGTAGGTTGGTCTAAGAGGATTCAACACCATTGTTTCTGCTGTGTATAATAACTAGAGACTTGTAAACCTTTGTGAACATTCTGTACTGGTTCCCCAGAGTTATTCATTCCCTGCTACCTGATTCAGCACAATAAATATACTACTGTTGTGGGAAAAAAATGATTTTTTTGTTAATCAGTTTATTATAATGTAAATTGTCTGGTAGATGTTTATTTGATTTAGTTCTTAAAATACTGAATTACTTTCTGTTGCCAATTTTCTTATGTAGAAAAGAAATGAAACTAGAACTTGGATGTCTACAGTTTCTGGTAAAAAGCTGATTTTTGATGGTAGAACATTTTTTACCTTGAAAATTAGTTGCCTTTGGGGAGTAGGTTTTGGACTCAGACATAAAGTATACATTTTCTTCTGTATTATTCTTACATTTATCATTTCAAATGTAAGCTTTAACACTTCTTAATGCTGTGCGTTTTTTGTTCCAAAACTAAAGTAAGGGAGCTCTTGTATTATATTTAGATCATTCAGTCCTTAGTATACTTTAAAGTTCTTTATGAAAGGTGATTTTAAGATGTGATAAATATACCCTTTCCTACCAGCATTCATAATTTCTCAGTGATCACAGATAAATTGCATGCCTCGTATCTAAACATGAGTGAATGAGGATTGCATCCTGTTTTTAGTAAAACTTTGTCATTAACTAAAGTAACTTTTTCTTACTTAGAAAATGGGATTTATTAAATATTTCCAATGACTAGAAGTACTTGAGAAATATAACAGTGCATTTTCCAGTATAATCTTTGGTTGTAGGTAGCTCATCTTTCTTCTCTTTTCTGTGTTAACTCTTGAGTCTGTTTTGCGGGTGGACACTTAACAAATGACTAGTTTCAGTTTGAACATTATTTATTCTCTCTTTTCCTCTCCACACACTCTAGGTATTTAAAATATTTTAATACAGATGAATATTTTAGAAGATGAAATCTAGCAGTGTTTGGTAATCTGTTAGGAATACTTTAATGTATAGATGTATTTGTTCCAAATACGCAACTCAGTTACTCTGTGTGAGCAAGAAAACCAGAAGGTAGAAGTGATTTTTGCTGCTGTATCTATTTGATAATACAATAATTCAGGCACTATCTATCTACTACTGGGGCAGAACTTTCAAATTTCACTCTTGTTAGAATGTGACAGATCACAGTGAACTGTTCACACTCTCTCAACTCTTTCTTTGTGAAAAATGTCTTGACAGCCTTCCTCTCAGTGAGCTGTATTCATAACACTATTGAGAAAAAGATGACTACACATAATGGGATGTAAACTGCCTTTCTCATTACAGACCTGGGTGACTTAAGCATCCTGCTGGTTGGTAAATAGGGTAGCAGAGTTTGAGATGCACCCTGATGCTGAGCTACATACACAGGAGCATAGTATCTGAGCAGAAACCATAAAACCTGCTTAAGGAGATGGGTCACCTGGCACTCAGCATGCAAGTGATTTTGACAAGTGACCTTGGAAAGCAAGTCTTAATAGTGGTTATTTGTTAGAATCCATGCTTAGTCTTAGGTGTTTTAGGCAGATTTGTAAAAGAAAGAAATAGAAACAAATTACATGTTTCAAAACATTATAAATCATAGAAGAGTTAGAGGTTGGTTTTCCTAACATCAATTACGCAAGTAAGGCACAGCTGTGACTTGAATGGCACAGTTTTTTGTTGTTGTTTTTTTTTTAATACACTGAGGAGATTCAAAGATCTAAACGGGAAATTATAATTGATATATGGAACCACTACCAGATGAGGATTATGAGATTCTGTATTATATCACCAAAAGAGCTTTGTGACTTACAAAGAAGGTAGGCCATAGCTGTCTTTAGGTGAGGATTAATTAAAGGAATTTCTAGGTGGGCAAGAGATGATCCAAGTTACCTCTTGGTGTTCTTTTAGACTTATGGGTCCGGGTTTTGCTGTGACCTTTGAGAAATAAAACGTTTTTCTATTTTTTTAAAAAAAGCCTAAATTTAGGTCCTTTTTTGATCATTTTCATTTTACCACAGAGAGGCGTGTTCACATGCTCACACATGAACAAAGTTTCCTTCATACCTTTGCTCCTCGGAGATCTATCTGGTCTTAAATAGAAATTTAACTTGCATATATTTTTCCATTCTTACAGGTGAGATCTTCTCAGAGAATGTGTTCTTGCCATTTTTTTTTTTTTTTTTTTGAGGATGAATACGTGCTGAAACATCACTCGATGCCTATCTATCTAATTATACTAATCTAATGCAGCTATCAGAAGGACACATTGTAATTGAATCTACACAGACACTATGTCCAAATTAAAAACCATTCTAAAACTTAAAAAATCTGGGAAGATTTAAATATCATTTCTAAAAAGCTGGGGTTTGAAACGAGTACTTCTCAATTTTAATACAAGACTGAGATGTAAAGAGACATCTGGTCTTGCTGTTTGAATTAACAGACAAATGTAATTCCACCAGTCCATATGCATATTCCACATATTTTTGCAGTCTCTAGGTATCCCTGAATCCATTTTCTGCAATTTTAGAGAAATGGGCTAGTTTTTTCCTCAGTTTTAATTTTTTTATTTGAGTTTTCCATGGAGGAAAAGGAAAACAACCCAGTTGAAATTCCTTTTCTGTCACTGATAATGCATTGTATTTATGCTGAGTTTCTCCTCCCTGTGAGGAGGCTTTCCTAAGAACCAGTCTTTCAAGAATAATGATTACCTAGCTATTTGATAATGAGAGGGTGGGTAGGTCATGAGTCTCGCATGGTAGGTAGCATTATGTTAGCAACATTCTCACTTCACCTTTGAGTGTGGCAAGTGTTTTCAGTTTCATTAATCTGGGGGCCAAATGAACATTTAAACTTTTGTAAAGATATAATTAGGATATATCAGCTGTACAAACATACAGTTGCATTTCAAATATTTTCTGATTTCAGTTCTCATGGAAAATTTAATAAAGATGTATGATCATAAAACAACTGCTCTTCAAAGATATATTTATTCAACATTTAATTGTTTCATTATGCTCAAACTGTTTTCATTATTACCAGCAGCTGTTGTGAGAGCCCTGGTGGCGCAGTGGTTAAGAGCTCAGCTGCTAACCAAAAGGTGAGCAGTTCGAATCCACCAGCTGCTCCTTGGAAACCCTATGGGGCAGTTCTACTCTGTCCTATAGGGTCACTGAGCCGGAATCCATCCAATGGCAACAGGTTTGGTTTTTCTGGTTTGGGTCAGCCTTATAAAAGTGGTATCTAATTTTTCTTCCAGAAAGAAAAGGAATATGGGATTTTATGGAGCAAAAGAGCAGCAGAGGAATTGGGGAAACAAATTTCTGTTATCATTAGAGTTGAGACATGCAGTTTACATCGTAGAGTCTGCCCTAAATACTATTTCAGAAATCCAGCACCATCTTTAGATTAATGTGTTAGATGTTTACTGACACCGAATCCATCCCCACGCCTTTCAGATGTTCTCTCCCCTTCCCTTGCCCCAGTACTACAGAGTCTGGAGGACTAAAAGTTACATTTCTCAGATTCTCTTCTGACCAGAGTTCTGGATGCAAATTTAGATTTTGTCAATAGGAGGCACTCACATGGGAAATTTTCGGAAGGCAGACAGGAGGCAGATGCCCTCTTTCTGTAGCAGTGTGATTAAGTGGGCTTCTACAGATATAAATGTTGGCAACAACTAGACTATATGTTTCACTATCTTGGCACCAGTTTTGTGAATGTGCCAGTGGTAATGGAGATAGTAATTATGGCAGCTCTGTGCTACAGACGTGGTCACATGAATTTGAAGTCAAAGACAAGGGTGGTCCCCAGAGTTTCATTCCTTCATGTTACTAATAATCTTATAAGCATCTAATCCTTTTAATTGAAGCTTTTACTGCTTGAAAAAGTAGCCCTGCTGGCTCAATGGTTAAGCGCTCTGCTGCTAACTGATAGGTTGGCAGTTTGAACGCACCCAGCGGCTCCATGGGAGAAAGATTTAGTGATCTGTTTCCATAAAGGTTACAGCCAAGAAAACCCTATGGGTTAGTTCTACTCTGTCACATGGGGTCGCTATCGTTTGGAATCAGCTTGATGGCACCCGCCAACAACTGCTTGAAATACATTGATTAATACCTATTTCATGCAGAAAATTAATTCAGTATTTAGCACCAAAAATTGATCAGGAAATAGATTTCCTAAGGTGATAATATGGGATTGGTTATCTGACCTAGTTAACAGTCAGTGATAACATCATGATCAGTGGGAAATGGGATACTGTTTTTCACACAACAAATATTTAACATTTATGGTTCAATAACGTCCTATCGAAGGCAAGCCTTTGGCAGATCAAGTGGCTGCTGCGTTGCACTATTGCAATGGAAATGAGGAATATGAAGACTTGAGTGGAATGGCTGCTTCTGATTGTACAGTGGAGTTTACAGAAATAAAATTAGCTCATGTTTTAAATTCTTGGCTAAGGGCAAGGACAAAGGAGCAGAGAGCTCCTTCACTGCAGATCTAAGGTTTCTTAAAACAAGATCCGAAGTGGGAATGATGGTATCACAGATTGGCAGAGGTCAAGTGGCAGTACTTAAGTGCCAGAGACAAAGTGGACACGGTTACAGTTATGGGCAACAGAGCCAGAGTGGTTATTAGAATGGCCTGGGCTACAGGTATCTATGCTGTTGGCTAATTTATTATGGTATCCCTAAGGACTGAAATGTGAAACCTACTAAAGTCCTACTTGATCTGTATCACCAACTAAATCTGGTGAACACAGGTCTGCCTTAAGTTACCACAATGGAGAGACAGCCCCTCACCAATTCCCATACCTGAGCCAATCTACAGACCCAGAGCCTCTTAAATGAAAGTTTGGGTTCCCTTGAGGAAATTACTTGTGACAATGTCACAAGCCCAAATAGCCTGTTCCATCAAGTCGGTTCTGACTCATAGCAGCTCTATAGGACAGAGTAGAACTGCCTCATAGGGTTTCCAATGAGTGGCTGGTGGATTCAAACTGCCAACCTTTTGGTTAGCAGTCAGTTCTTAACCACTGTACCACCAGGGCTCCAAGTGTCACAAGAATGTACTATAAATCTTCCTCCTAGCTTTCACCTAAAGGAAAAAGAAATAATCAGACTTTGGGGGTATTACTGGGACACTGACTCTGAGCTGATGCTAATCATTGGGCACTCAAATTGCTACTGTGGTCACAAGTCAAAGTGGGGGCTTATGGAGATTAGGTGATAAATGCAGTTGTTTTGGCCTGAGTCCATGTCACAATGAGCCCAGTGGGTCCCCAAACTTACTTTCTCCGTTTCCTGAATATATAGTTCATTCAAAGCTCTTGAAACAGCTTCCCTCCCATCGAAAGAGTAGACCAAAAGCAATGCCTCATTCCTGGGTGAATGTCAGAGATTAATATCACCATCAAAGGCCTGAAAGATTCAGGGGTTACAATTTTATCATATCTCTATTTCACTTTCCTATTTGACCTGAGCAGACATTGGATGAATCTTAGAGAATGACAGTGGATTATCATTAACTTAATCACGTAACTCCAATTTCAACTGCTGTTTCCAGATGTAGTCAATTAACTGCAATAAATCAAAATTATTTTGGCACCTGATGTTCAGCTAACAATATGTTAAATGTTTTTTTCCCTGCTTTCCAAAAAAGACAGCAGTAGTAGTTTGCTTTCACCTGGTAGAGAAAGCTGTATTCCTTCACAGTCTTACCTCAGGACACTGTAATAATCTAGTTTTCTCTAATAATCTAATCCACAGGGACCTTATTTGTCTCATTATGCCATAAGACATCACTTTGGTCCATTAAATGGATGACATCATGCTGATTGGATGTTGTAAGTAGGAGGTAGCAAGTACCATAGATTCCTTGATAAGGAACATGTGTGCCAGAATTGGAGCGTGGGGGTGGGGGGTTAGGGGGGTGGGGGAGACAAGATGTAAATTCAAGGGCCTGCAACATTAATATAAAGTGTGTGGCAGTCTAGTGGCCCACAGCAGGTTGAGACATTCCCTCAACAGTGAAGACAATTCCTACACTTTGTCCTCCAACACTATTAAAGAGGCACAATGACTGATAAATCTCATTGGACTTTTGAAACAAAATATACACATTTGAGGGTGTTGCTTTGACCCATTTATCTAGTAACTCCTAAGACTCAAGTTCTGAATAGAGTCCAGAGTAAGATAAGGCTTTGCTACTAGTCTGAATTGCAGTACGAGCTACTCTGATATTCAGACCTTAGGATCCAGCAGATTAAATGGTGCTCAGAGTGTCTGGCAGAAAGCAATCTGTAGGTCTCTGGCAAGCCTTGATGCAGAATTACAGTACAGCCCTTTAAGGATTTTAGAGCAAAGCCATGTTCTATCCTTTAAATAACTATTATTATAAGAAACATCCTGGATTGCTTCTGGGTCATGGTAGATACTTGTGTATCTGGCCACAGAATGTCAAATAATCATGTAATCTGAGCTGCGCATCATGGACTGAGTGTTACCTGATCTACCAAGTCAAAAACACACAGCACAGCAGCACTCCATCATCAAGTGGAAGGTCATGAAAGCACAGTTAAGTGGCATGAGCAGTGCCTTAGACACCACTGAACCTTCTCTTGCTGCATTGTCACTTCTTCCTCAGTCCACACATATGCCCTCATGGAGAGTTCCTATGAAATGTTGGCTGAGTGTTCTGGTGGTCCTGTTCACACCTCTGATTCATACTCTTCCCTGTTTTATGTGCTGGAGGGCTGACCCCTATGGACTGCATCACCTTGGCTCCCTTGCAAGCTGGCTTCCAGTAGGGTCCAAGGTACCAATAGGTGATCAAAAGGTGGATGAATAGAGTGGATAGGATATCCCTTTATGCTTTCTCCCGTTTTTGGCGTTGCATTTCTGATATTAGCTGCCTCCCTCCACAACCATGGCCCCTGCTGGGCAGCTATATTTCTAATTCTATGGTTATAATTCTCATTGAGCTGCCCTTGTCTCTTCATCTCTAGAGATGTTAACAGCCTCACACTCTTTCTTCTGGGAACCTCACCATCCTTTGTTTGTTCCTTCAACTCTGCCTACACTTCTATAAGCAAGCCCTAATTAAAGTATTTTCATATAAACTGTATAGGATAAATTATCATTTATGCTGGGCCCCTGATTGATAAAAAGAAAATTGTTTACAAATTATTCCACATAATATGCAAACACCATTTGAGATGGACTGTGGCAGCATTACAGCTTCACTTAGGAGTATCTCTGAAAGATGCGTGGAAGGAAAATGTTTCCAATGAGTAGGACTCTGGGCAGTAAATCTGATTATCCATTTTTCCTAGAAGGAAAAATTATCAAAATTGATACATTGATTCTTAGCCAGTTGATAATGGTTTGGCCAGACTTGAATGAAACTGAAGATTGGTGACAAGGAGTTCTATGAAGTTCTGAGTGTGACATTATTTGTGTTCCACGTAAATGTTCACAGAAGGCACCCACTGCAGAAGAGGCTCTTGATAAACAGAGGGAGGATGATCTATTCTGTGTATATTAGTCATCATCATTCCCTACCCACCCCATGCTTGCTCAATGGGTTCATAAACAAAATGGGCAAAATACAGTGTAGTGGGCTGAATGTGGTCTCAAAGATATCAGGTTCTAACTCCTGGAATTTGTAAACATTACCTTATTTGGAAAAAAGGTCTTTGTAGATATGATTAAGTTAAGGATCTTGAGATGATGAGATAACCCTGGATTATCTGAGTGGGCACTAGATGTCATAAACAAGAGGGAGATTTGTCACACACACAGAGAAGGTGATGTGAAGGCAGAGAGATTGGAGTGATGAGCCAAGCAATGGTGACAGCCACAAGAAGTTGGAAGAGTCAGGGAACAGAGTCTCCCCTAGAACCTCAAGAGGGAGTGTGGTCCTACTTACACCTTGATTTCAAACTTCTGGCCTCTTAGAACTGAAAGAAACTAAATTTCAGTTGTTTTAAGTCATCAATTTTGTGGCAATTTGTTACAGCAGTCACAGGAAACTAATCCATACAAGAAGGGAGGTTATACATGGGCTCAAACAGCATGGATTTCTCAACAAGGCTGGTCTGGCTACCACCACTGCTGAGTGTCCAGCCTGCCAACAGCAGAGACCAACGCTGACCTCCTGATGTGGGACTATACTTAGAATAGCCAGCCACTTGGTAGCTCTCATTATGGAGAGGGCATCAATCTGTTCTTAACTAGAATAACACTTATTCTGAAATGGATTTGCCAGCAACACCATCCATCTGTGGTCTTACTGAATGCTCTACTCAATACCAGGTATGCCATGGGACATTACTACTAACCCAGAATATAATTTTAAAATAAAGTAAATGAAGCAGTGGACTCACACTCATTGGATTTATTTTTTTTTTATGTATCAATGAGGATAGGCTCACTACTGTAACAAACAATCCCAAATGAAAGAGCATAATATAATGTAATGTAGGGTAATACAATATAAACCAAACCCACTGCTGTCGAGTTGATTCTGACTGTCTTAGTTATCTAGTGATGCTATAACAGAAAGACCACAAGAGAATAACAAACAGAAATTTATTCTCTCACAATTTAGGCTAGAAGTCTGAATTCAGGGCACCTGCTCCAGGGAAAGGCTTTCTCTCTTGTTGGCTCTGGGGGAAGGTCCTTGTCATCATTCTTCTCCTGGTCTAGGAGCTTCTCAGTACAGCAACCCCAGGTTCAAAGGATATGTTCTGCTCCTGGCTCTTCTTGCTTGGTGGTAATGAGGTCCCACTCCTCTCTGCTAAATTCTTTCTTTTATATCTCAACGGAGATTGGCTCAAGATACAACTTAATCCTATTGCTGGAGTTCTACCTCATTAACATAACTGCCTCTAATCCTACCTCATTAACATCATGCTGTTGTTGTTAGGTGCTGTCAAGTCAGTTCCAACTCATAGCAAACCTCTAGGATGGAGTAGAACTGCCCGATAGGGTTTGCAAGGAGCAGCTGGTGGATTTGAACTGCCAACTTTTTGGTTAGCATCTGAGCTCTTAACCACTATGCCACCACAGCTCCATCATTAACATCACAGAGGTTAGGATTTATAACACATAGGATAATCACATCAGATCACAAAATGGTGGACAACCACACAATACTGGGAATCATGGCCTAGTCAAGTTGATACACATTTTGAGGGGACACAACTCAATCCATAACACTGACTCATAGCGACCTGCAAGACAGAGTAGAACTGCTCCATAGGGTCTCCAAGGGTATAAATCTTTTTGGAAGCAGACTGCCACATCTTTCTCCTGTGGAGCAGTTGGTGGGTTCCAACCATTAAACTTTCAGCTACCAACCGAGTGCTTAACCACTGTACGACCAGGTTTCCTTAATACAATATAATTTTAAAAAATTCTATTTCACAAGCACATCACAGTTCAGTAGAGGTCAGCAGGGAAGGGTGGAAGACTCTGCTCCATGTAGTCACTCAGGGATCCCAATACGCCTTCCTTCAATTGATCTTCTGCATTCAGCTGCATAGATGGAGTTAGAGAAATATTTCACAGAGGATTTCATGACTTGGAGAGGGCTGGTTAATGAGGTAGGTTTCAAAGAGATGATCATCAAATTCAACTCACACTCCACTGTCAGGGACTCATGCAAATTATAGCACTTAAGAGCTAGAGACATTAAGAAATGTAATCTAAGTATGTGCCCAGGAAGAGAGGAAAAGGTTTTGTGAGCTTCTAGCCATTATCTGCCACATACCACATACCCTGTCCCTCTAAAGCTGGTGGCCTTATAAAATAGTGAAATGTCCTCTTGAAGACTGTTATCACTACGACTTGAAGAAAACAGTTTGAAAGGCTAGGGCATTTCCTGCAAGATGCAGTATATGTTCTAAAATCAGCTACAAATATATGGTGCTATTTCTCCCCTTCCCAGAATACTTCGGTCTAAGAACTAAGGGACAGATTTGCAAGTAGATAATTTCACTATTACACCTACATGCAACATTTTAAAATTTTTATTCTTGCAACTTTGTGATCTGCTTGTCTAGAGATCTTAGTTTCCAAAGAAGGAAAGTTCCCCCGAACTTGAAGTTGAAACTGTCACCTGAATTTTGGGAATCTTATGCTGTTGAGCCCATGACCTTAACGATATGGATGGAGTCAAGCTTTCAGGACCTTCATTTGCTGATGTAGCATGACTCAAAATAAGAAGAAACAGCTGCAAACATCCATTAATAATGGGAACAGGGAATGTACGATGTATAAATCTAGGAAAATTGGAAGTTACCAAAAATGAAATGGAATGCATAAAGATCAATATCCTAGGCATTAATGAGCTGAAATGGACTGGTATTGACCATTTTGAATCAGACAAACATATGGTCTACTATGCCAGGAATGACAACTTGAAGAGGAGTGGTTTCACATTCATCATGAAAAAGAACATTTCAAGATATATCCTGAAGTACAACGCTGTCAGTGATAGGATACTATCCATATGCCTACAAGGAAGACCAGTTAATATGACTATTATTCATATTTACGCACTGATCACCAAGGCCAAAGATGAAGAAATTGAAGATTTTTACCAAATTCTGCCGTCTGAAATTGATAAAACATGCAATCAAAATGCATTGATAACTACTGGTGATTGGAATGCAAAAGTTGGAAACAAAGAAGAAGGATTGGTAGTTGGAAAATATGGCCTTGGTAATAGAAATGTTGCTGGAGACTGAATGATAGAATTTTGCAAGACTAACAACTTCTTCATTGCAAATACCTTTTTTCACCAACATAAACAGCGACTATACATGTGGACCTCGCCAGATCGAATACACAGGAATCAAATCAACAACATCTGTGGAAAAAGACAATAGAAAAGCTCAATATCATCAGTCAGAACAAGGCCAGCAGCCGACTGTGGAACAGACCATCAATTACTCATATGCAAGTTGAAGTAGAAGCTGAAGAAAATTAGAACAAGCCCACAAGAGCCAAAATATGACCTTGAGTACATCCCCTTGAATTTAGAGACCATCTGAAGAATAGATTTGATGCATTGAATACTATTGACTAAAGACCATACAAGTTGTGGAATGACGTCAAGGATATCAGACATCGAGAAAGCAAGAGGTCATTAAAAAGACGGGAAAGAAAGAAAAGACCAAAATGGATGTCAGAAGAGACTCTGAAACTTGCTCTTGAATGTCAAGCAGCTAAAACAAATGGAAGAAATGATAAAATAAAAGCTGAACAGAAGATTTCAAAGGGCAGCTCGAGAAGACAAAATAAAGTATTATAATGACATGAGCAAAGACCTGGAGATAGAAAACCGAAAGGAAAGAGCATGCTTAGCATTTCTCAAGCTGAAAGAACTGAAGAAAAAATTCAAGCCAAGCCTCAAGTTGCAATATTGAAGGATTCTATGGGGAAAATATTGGAAGACACAGAAAGCATCAAAAGGAGATGGGAGGAATACACAGAGTCACTGTACCAAAAAGGATTGGTCAATGATCAACCATTTCAGGAGGTAGCATACGATCAAAACCAATGGTGTTGAATGAAGAGGTCCAAGCTGCACTGAAGGCATTGGAAAAAACAAGGCTCCAGGAATTGACAGAATACCAAACGAGATGTTTCAACAAACAGATGCAGTGCTGGAGGGGCTCACTTTTCTATGCCAAGAAATTTGGAAGACAGCTACCTGGCCAACCAACTGGAAGATATCCTTTTTTGTGTCCATTCCAAAGAAAGGTGATCTAACCAAATACAGAAAGTATCGAACAATATCATTAGTATCATGTGCAAGTAAAATTTTGCTGAAGATCATTCAAAAGTGATTGCAGCAGTATATTGACAGGGAACTGCCAGAAACTCAAACTGAATTCAGAAGAGGACGTGGAACAAGGGATATCATTGCTTATGTCAGATGGATCCTGGCTGAAGGCAGAGAATAACAGAAAGATGTTTACCTGTGTTTTATTGACTAAGCAAAGGCATTCAACTGTGTGGATCCTAACAAATTATGGATAACATCACGAAGAATAGAAATTCCAGAATGCTTAATTGTGCTCATGAGGAACCCGTACTTAGATCAAGAGGCAGTCATTCGAACAGAACAAGCAGATACTGTGTGGTTTAAAGTCAGGAAAGGTGTGCATCAGGGTTGTACCCTTTCACCATACTTGTTCAATCTGTATGCTGAGCAAATAAACCAAGAAGCTGGACTATATGCGGAAGAATGGGGCATCAGGATTGGAGGAAGACTCATTAACAACCTGAGATATGCAGATGACACAACCTTGCTTGCTAAACGTGAAGAGGGCTTGAAGCACTTACTAATGGAAATAAAAGATCACAGCCTTCAGTATGGGTTGCACCTCAACATAAAGAAGACAAAAATCCTCACAACTAGACCAACAAGCAACATCATGATGAACGGAGAAAAGACTGAAGTTGTCAAGGATTTCGTTTTACTTGGATGCACAATCAACACCTATGGAAGCAGCAGTCAAGAAATCAAACGATGCATTGCACTGGGCAAATCTGCTGCAAAAGACCTCTTTAAAGTGTTAAAAAGCAAAGACATCATTTTAAGGACCCAAGCCATGGTGTTTTCAATTGCCTCATATGTATATGAAAGCTAGACAATGAATAAGGAAAACCGAAGAAGAATTGATCCTTTGAATTATGGTGTTGGTGAAGAATATTGAATATACCATGGACTGCCAGAACAAACCAATCTGTCTTGGAAGAATACAGCCACAATGCTCATTAGAAGCAAGGATGGTGAGACTTCATCTCACGTACTTTTGGACATGTTATCAGGAGGGACCAGTCCCTGGAGAAGGACATCATGCTTGGTAGAGTAGAGGAAGACCCTCAATGAGATGGACTGACACAGTGGCTGCTTAAATGGGTTCAAACATAACAACAATTGTGAGGATGGCACAGAACTGAGCAATATTTCATTCTGTTGTACATGGGTCACTATGATTCGGAACTGACTCAACAGCACCTAACAACAACAACAGCTAGATTCCTTGTTCTATCATTTAGTCATCAGCTTCATTCGTGTGGAGCAGCTGTGATGTCATCAATGATGGTAGTAAAGGCAGAAACGGTTTCCTAACTCCTAAATCCCAGCCACAGTAGTGTTAGGTTGGATTAAAAATTACAGTGGCAGTCCTCTAACTTCTCTGACTCTGTTCCTCCAGCCTTACAGCATTATGTAAGCACACAATTTCCTCTATTATGTTCTTTTCTGCTTGAAAACACTAGAATAATTTCTGTTTCCTTCACTGAACCCAAAAATTATAGATGGCTGTCAAGAAGTTTCACTAAGTACAGTGTCTTAGGCTGGGTTCTCTAGAGAAGCATGTAAATATATATATAGAGAGATTTATATCAAGGAAACAGCTCACGTGATTGTAGAGGCTGGAATGTCCCATGTCTGTGGATCAGGATAGAGGCTTCTCCTGCTTCAGGTAGCTACAGTGGCTGGCAAACCCAAGATCAGCATGTCGGAGAACAGGACTCTTGCTCACAGGCTGAAGATCGATGAATCCCAAAATCAACAGATAAGCTGCTTGCTTAAGTCCCAAGAACCGGAGGCAGCTTCAGGATCCAGAGCAGGCAAAAGCCAGAACGTCCACTTATATTCAGATGTAGGACAGGTGCCCAAGGAAACTCCCTTTCCACTGATTGGCTACTTGCAGCAGATCCCATCATGGGGGTGATCACATATAAACACTGAGAATCATGGCCCAACAAAGTTGACATACAATCTTAACCATCACATACAGTATGATATAAAATATGCTATTCTAAGAATACAACGACAATACAAATTGTATATGGCTCTAGTGTTTTTTTGTTATGCCTTTCCCCCCATAACAACAACAACATGCCCAGGCACTCTTCTAAATAAATATTGAAGAAATGTTTCTCAATATTTGAAGGGGTGCCAATAATGACCCAACTTGGGCATGTATGTGTTGAGGTATAGATTCCCAGATCTCTCATGTCTTATCATAGATTTTTCCTAAGAACCTAAGACAAGGACTTGAAATAAATAGTTTATTTGAAAGGTGATTCCAGAAAGCTGGGTTGAGGATGCTGAGAGAGTAAGACAGGGAAGAAGGGAAAGCCAATAAGGAGTATATTTTAGGCTGGATACCACTATGGGTCACTGAAATATAATTCTGCTGGGAAACTTCTGAGGAACCACGTAGAACTCTCCTTAGAATTTTATCTTAGAAGGATGGTTAAGTATTGCCCTGGGAGAGTATAATTTGCTTTCCAACACTCCGATTTCTGGAATAAGCAGCCTTATGAGGGTTTAGAAAAATCCCTGAGGCAGAAAACAGAAAAGCAGCAAAAAATGAGCTTGAAAAGGGACACCACCTGTGGAATAGTCCATCACAGCGCTGAAATCATAGGCAGGCTGAGGGAATATGGTTCTGTGCATCAAAAACATCTTCTATACCTGTCTTGACTCTTAAGAACCTTTCTTTTCTCTTAGGAAAGATTACTCTATGGTTTGTAGTGCAATCCCTTCTACATATAGTTGTTTACAATATTCTGTAGGCACAAAATTCTTTGTGTGGTCCACAGTGTTTTTACAGGTATTTGAGTCATCCAAGGAGCACTGGTGGCAAGTGATTAAGCGCTCAGCTGTTAACTAAAAGGTCGGTGATTCAAACCCATCAGCTGCTTCACAGAAGAAAGACCTGGCCATCTGCTCCTGTAAAGATTACAGCATTGGAAACCCTATGGGGCGGTTCTACTCTGTTCTATAGGGTCACTGAGTAGAAATTAACTCAATGGCAATGGTGATGGGAAGAGCCATCCAGGTGCTGTTATTATTAACTGATTGCTTAGAGAATTGTTTATTCATCAGTATTAGTCTGGTAGTATTTAATACTTAAAACATTGTAAGATATAAACACATATTAAAAATATATATATATATATGTATATACAAAGTTTTACCTGAGTTCTGTTCCCCAAAAGCAACCATTTTTTACTGTTTCCAGCTTTACTTCTTTTGGTAGTTACTTCCATGTTTCTAAATAATAGATATTTTCTATTATTCTTTGGTTTGCCAAGTTAAGACATTCTATATTAAGTTCTTACCATCGTAGATGAGGATTCAGTTATACCACATCCATCTTAGTTAAGTCTAAGTTAGAAGAAAGTTGCTGAGGAGAAACCTAATGTCAAACTGAATTTTACTCCTTTGTTAGTGACATGATTTCCTTCTGTCTGGCAACTTTTCTTTATCCTTAGATATCTGAAATTTCACAGTGATTTGCCTAGGAGTGATTCTTTTTTCATTTATCTTGATACACACCTGGAAGTCTCTTTTAATTTGAAAAATGTATCTCTATTCATCTAAGGAAAATTCTCTTCTATTGTTCCTACAAGTTCTTCCCTCTTCATCTGCTCTGTCTTTCTTTCTGAAAGTACTATTTGAATGTAACAGCACCTGAATTGATCCTCTGTATCTTTTATATTTTCACTAATATTTGTCTTCTTTTTTTTTTCTCTACATCTTGGGAAACTTCATTGACTCTATATTCATATTCTCCCATTGGATTTTTATTTTAACATGCATATTTTAAAATTTTGAGAACATTCATATTCTCTGATTATTTTTCCCACAGCATCTGTTTCCTGTTTTATGGAAGCAGTGTATAGTCAAATATTTCTAAGATTCCTAATTAGAAAGTCTTTCAAAATTATTTTATTTCCTGAATTATCTCTGTTTCCTCTAAGGTCAAATTTTCAGTGTATCCATCTTGGTCTTTCTCTCTTAAAGCTGTGCGACTCTTGCTTGCTACTCATATTTGAGCATGACACAGACAATGGCTGACTCCAAGCTCCGTGCTCATGGCAGAGTGTGTTGACTGTTCACTGTGAGCAGGCAAAGGGCTGGCTGATACACTGGGGGCCTCATGAGACAAGAATGAAGAGGGTTGTAATTTGAGGCACCAGCACCCATACTACCTGTTCTAGTTCTCACCATAAATTTTCTTTTAAGGGAATAACTTTCCCTTTTTCAATGAGGGAATAAGAAGTTTTGTGGTGGAAGGGAATGGGTTTCTTACTGCTCCACAGGCAGGGTTTTCAACCCCCCGTTTGTCAATCCTACTTGTCACCCCCAACTTCTATCAATCTGGCATTTCTTGGGAGTTGTGGTGGGAAAAAGGAGCCCTGGTAGCACAATGGTTAAGCATTTGTCAGAGGTTCAAACCTACCAGATGCTCTGTGGGAGAAAAGGCCTGACGATCTGCTCCCTTAAGATTATAGCCTAGAGAACAAAGAAAACATCAGCACCACAAAAAAAAGCACTACAAAATGACAGCAATAAACT
>NW_004444090.1:5317886-5319021 GCF_000243295.1 Trichechus manatus latirostris
GATGAACATAATCCACCACATAAATAAAAGGAAAGAAAAGAATCACATGATCATCTCAACTGACACAGAAAAGGCATCTGACAAAGTCCAACACCCATTCCTGATAAAAACTGTCAATAAAATAGGTATAGAAGGGAAATTTCTCAACATAATAAAGGGCATCTATGCAAAACCAACAGCCAACATCATTCTTGATGGAGAGAGGCTGAAAACTTTCCCCTTGAGAACAGAAACAAGAGAAGGATGCCCTTTATCACCACTCCTATTTAACTTTGTGCTGGAAGTTCTAGCTAGAATAATAAGGCAAGAAAAAGAAATAAAGGGCATCCAGATTGGTAATGAAGAAGTTTAAACTGTCCCTGTTTGCAGATGATATGACACTATACACAGAAAACCCTAAAGACTCTATGAGAAATCTACTGGAACTAATAGAAAGATTCAGCCGAGTAGCAGGATACAAGATAAACATACAAAAATCGGTTGGATTCCTATATACCAATAAAGAGAACGATGAAAAGGAAATCAGGAAAACAATACCATTTATAATATCCCCTAAAAAAATAAAATACTTAGGAATAAATCTGACCAGGGATGTAAAAGACCTATACAAAGAAAACTACAAAACACTACTGTAAGAAACTCAAAGGGATCTACATAAATGGGAAAATATACCATGCTCATGGATAGGTAGACTCAACATAGTGAAAATGACAATTCTACCCAAAGCAATTTACAAATACAACGCAATCCTGATCCAAATACCAGCAACATTCTTCAAAAAGATGGAAAAACTAATCACTGACTTTATATGGAGAGGGAAGAAGCCCCGAGTAAGTAAAGTACTACTGAAGAAGAAGAATAAAGTTGGAGGATTCACACTACCTGACCTCAGAACCTACGATACAGCTATGGTAGTCAGAACAGCCTGGTACTGGTACAACAACAGATACATAGACCAATGGAACAGAATTGAGAACCCACATGTAAATCTATCCACCTACAGTCACCTGATCATCGACAAGGGCCCAAAGTCCATCCAATGGGGAAAAGACAGTCTTTTTAACAAATGGTGCTGGCAAAACTGGATATCCATCTGCAAAAAAATGAAACAGGACCCATAACTCACACCGTATAC
>NW_004444090.1:5320786-5340280 GCF_000243295.1 Trichechus manatus latirostris
ACTACTGTTTAATGAGAAACTATTTGTTCTGTAAACCTTCACCTGAAGTACAATAAAAAAAAAAAAAAAGAGAAAAAAAAAAGATTATAGCCTAGGAAACCCTATGGGGCAGTTCTGCTCTGTCACATGGGGTCGCTATGAGTTGAAATTGATAACTGCCTCTGCATATAACTCAGTGGCAGCTTATTCTACTCTGCCTTGCACATTAATAATCTAACTCCCTGCTTTCCGTTTTCCAGACAATTGTTAAAATTTCTTACCTGCTGTGGCCCGTTTATATTTTCCCCATTGTCGTGGATGTAGATATTTTACTAATCTTTTGCTATCTTTTTTAAGACAGCCTTGAAAGAGATAGGAAATCAATCAGTGAGCTCGCCCTACCGTCTTGAGTCAGAAGACTCTTTAATGTTTCTAAAAAGGAAACCATTCTTGAAGGCATTCTCAAATCAGAACTTTGTCACTGTTACTTAATCTTTTTGGGTCTAATTCTTTATCTATAAAATGGGGATAATGATAGCTAACTCGAAATAGTATATGAAAATTTAGTGGGAAGAAAACCATACAAAGTCATTAGCACAGTGTATGTTGTTAGTTGCTATCTAGTTGGTTCCTAATCATGGCAACCCCGTGTACAATAGAAGGAAATGCTGCCTGGTCCTGCATCATCTTCATGATTGTTGGTATGCTCAAGTCCATTGTTGCAGCCGCTGTGTATTTTGAGTGCCTTCCAACCCAGAGGGCTCATCTTTCAGCACTGGTAGGATAATTTTTTCTGACCCATAGGGTTTTCATTGGCTAATTTTCAGAAGTAGATCACCAGGCCTTTCTTCTTACACTGTCTTAATCTGGAAGCTCTGCTGAAACCTGTCCACCGTGGATGATCCTGCTGGTCTTTGAAATACCGGTGGCAGAGCTTCCAGAATCATAACACCCAAGCCACCACAGTACAGCAAACAGACGGGTGGTAGACACAGCGTAGAGCTCAAAAAAATTGCTTAATAAATGATAAATGTAAATTCGTTACCCTCTTCTTGGCATCTTCTTGAAAGTCCATTCATTCTCAGACCTGGTAAAACTGTTTTATTTTTAAATACATTTTATGGGGTAAGAGGGAGGACCTACAGGGTTATTGTTCTTTCACAGACATTTAAAAAAAAAAGACAACTTTTTGAAAATTACTGCCTTAGGCTTTTTTCTAATCACAATTATTCTACAAGCTATTTTTATGTTCATCTCCAAAAAAGTTACTATTCCTCCCAGAGAAACAAATTATTCATGACTTATTTAGGTCAATATCATGATTCTCTTCTTGTTTTTGAGTTACAGCTTAAAATCTACTCCTAAGATGGCTTTACTATAATTAGTAAATTCACCTTGTAATTGATTGTATTAAGTATCTTTAAGATAGCATAATACAGTGTGTATACCAACCACTTAGTAAAGGATTCAGTACACTGTTACTTATATAGCATAGCTAGCATTTTATGATTTATCACCAACCCATTGTAGTGATGCTCTGAATTTGGAGCCCCCTGGAAAAATATTTATAATGAAATGCAAATAATAAAATCTCCAGTGCAGAGGGAAACCTTCCAGTGAAGGAGTTATTGGGATATTAATTGTACCTCTGCTGTCCTGATAGTGTTGGTTGTGGATGAACGCATATAATTTGAATTCAGGCAAAGAAAATCACTATAGGAGATAGTGTGATGTCTTAATACTGAAGAACTTCAAAGTTTATTTAGTGACAAAAAAATTTTTTTTAAACTTTCTATGTTAGCTTTGTTGCTGTATGTTAGGAATTAATTTACATTTGTAGGACAGTGGTGGAATAGTTTTGGTTAGAATAGCAGGAGAGATAATCAGCAGAGTAAGGGCTCATGGTCAGGCGCTGTGACAATACTAGAAATTAATGACTTTAAATCCAGAGGGGCCTGATGTGGATCCCTGGATTAAGGAACATTACTAATACCATGCCCACTCCTGCATACATCTGTAAGTCTTCTGTATCTTGAATGTACATGCTTCAGAAATGTTTATTAATCATCTTCAGTAAAGATAAGCTAGAGAAGATCTAGTGCATTATTGATGTTGCTGCTGCTTAAACTAAATTTCTAAAGACATATTTTAATAACACCCCCACCCCAAAATTCACTATAAATTGTATTTTTGAATTAAGTCATTTATCATTCTTTGGGGCATACAAACGGTATCAATCATATTCTAAAATTCTTTCATTCTTGCTTTTTAAATAGAGATATTTTGTGATTTTATAAATGTATTAAGTTATAGCAATAGTAGATTACTATTATTAAGGCAATAGCACTTGCTTCTGGGAATAACCAGTTACAGACATTTAAAGTTAATTACTTAAGTTTTTTCATTTAGATAGTTTACTATGATATCACAGTGTTGAATAAATGATAATTTTTTATGCCATCAGTCTGATGTAACTGACTAGAGGGAGTAGAAGGAGGAATTCTTTTTTTTCCCCCTGGCGGCCAGGTTGGATTATGCCACAAAACCCAACTGAATGTCTTGCCACCCACTAAATGTCTTGTGTCTGCTCGCTATGGTCAGGTGCGTACTTAGTAAGGGGCACAGATTGTGGTTAACAGAATCCACTGGAACCTTTTCACAGATTATTATTTTTGCAGATTTTTTGAGTTATTAACTGTGAGGCCAAAGGATCTTTGTAGCATATGTCAGTGTAACAATATTTCTCTGTTGCCTTTGCTACGTAATTAAGAGCACAGGGGCTGGTATCAGATGACTGAGGTGTGAGTCCTGGCTCTGGCACCCATGGACTATGTAAACTGGGGCAATATCACTCGACTGGGCCTCACTTCTGAAGGTTAGGGTGAGGATTCAATGAGGTAGTGCTTGAACAACACTTAGCCCAGGGCCTGTTGCTGTTGTTGTAGGTGCCGTGGAGTTGATTTCAGCTCACAGCGATCCTGTGTGACAGAGTAGAACTGCCCCATAGGGTTTTCTTGGCTGTAATTTTTACTGAAGCAAATACCCAGGTCTTTCTCCCATGGAGGGGCTGGGTGGGTTCCAATCGCCAACCTTTAGGTTAGCAGCCGAGCTTTTAACTGTTTATGCCACCAGGACTCCTTTAGCCCAGGGCCTGGTATATATTAAGTGTGCAATAAATAGTAAATATTATTATCATAGGATTTCCGTAACATTATTGCCACAATAGTAATACTTAATATTACTGTCATATAATTGTAACACTACATAATAATTATTTTGCCTTGTGGCTTATCTCATTTTGATTTATATTTATCAACAATCATGTAAAGCAGTGCTTACCTGCTGTGGAGTTCACAGTGCCATGTGGCCTGCTCAGTTGGGAAAAGGGCTCGCCTTCATTATGCAGTGGACTGGGAGCCTATTTTAGACAGTAGCTTCAGGGACAATTAACAAGCATATCATATGCAACTCTAAGAAAGTTTTGATTTTTCTCCTCATGGAATTACAGAAACTGAGTCACCTTGACCAAATGGAACTCCTTACCATTGTGGATGTGGAATATTAACCATCTTCTTGGGAAGAGGAAAAGGACAAGGGTGACATGGAGAGGAGTAAATTAAAAAAAAAAAAATAGGGCAGACATTCAGGCCATTTAATATTTACTATTTTTCTCATAGATCCACTAAATATTTAGTGTATATTAATATATTATTTTAATCTTGGCTTGAAAGGTATTTTATGTACTTAATGGTTTAAGTACTCTTAAGACACCTAGACATGGTATGTCTACCCACCTGAAATTCACGATCTTTTAAAGATATGTTTTTGGACCTCTTCAATGATAATTAAAATTACAACAATTTATAAAGGTTGTAAAGTTTATAAAAGTTTGTATAAATTGTTATAAAGCTTAAAATTACAACAATTTATACAAACTTGACCCTCTCAGATTCAGATTTTTTTATAAAGAGAGGGGTTTCCTAATTACAGAAACAAATTATATAAACATTTTGGGGACAATAGTGTAATTCTAGAAACGAGAGATTTCCTTGTCAAGAAGTAGTGTGCT
Organism: Trichechus manatus latirostris; assembly: GCF_000243295.1. Classification (NCBI taxonomy): domain Eukaryota; kingdom Metazoa; phylum Chordata; class Mammalia; order Sirenia; family Trichechidae; genus Trichechus; species Trichechus manatus. The sequence goes on from NW_004444090.1 coordinate 5,324,835, forward strand.
TATACCAGCACCTAGGTAATATAAAGAGATCTTTGCCTGTCATTTTTATGGTAATTATATTTTATACTCTCAGATTAGTCTTGAATACATTCATCTAACAAATATTTAATGAATTCCTTCTATGTACCAATTATTATGCTAGCCTCAGGAAGATAATAATATACATCCCAAACCTCTGAAGAAGCCATGGGCTAGTGGGGAAAATTGGCAAAGAAACAAATAATATTATATTATAAAAGATGTTAAAATCAAGGTGTAGACAAACGTGAGAGTTAGAACTACTTCATAAAATCTTGCTTCTTATTAGTAAACAGCTTTTAGGAATACTATTTTCCTACCTAGACATGCGTAGATTTATGTTTAACGTTTACAGCAGCCAATGCAGTCTTAGGTGTGACACTAAACAGGAAACTCTTGATACGATCTTAATGGAACACACTACTTTCCTTAAGCTCATTGAAGAATTCATTGACTGAAACGTCTGCTTATTGAAACATGAATTTAGGAAAATATTTAATTAAAATTCACCTTATTCTGACTACGTCCTAAAAAAAATGGTACCAACGAGGAAAAATTTGACCAAGCTCTCACAACTAGCCACAGCCTAGATTACAATCAAAGTTTCCTCTTTCCTAGTTTGTACTTTCATCTTTAACCATTAGAAACCATTAGTATATGTGAAAGATAGATACAATAGTAAGCTCGAAGGAGTATGTAATTGGTCAGCTTGTTTCATATCCACCGGATATGAGGTTATGGTTTAATATAAGAAGAGAGTACAATTTAAAAGAACATTTAATATAATTACAGTGGATTTTTATGGTCAGTCACAAATTTCTAGAGTTAATGTTGCAGAGATAAGATTGTTGATATGGTGCTGGTGAGTACGCTAAATTTTAATACATTTCTTTAATTGTGGTAAAATGACCAAATATCCAACACATCTCTAGAAGAGAATACGTAATAAATGCCTGTGAACATTAAGGAAATCTTTACACATGTTGAAAATAAAAGCTAATTGAGACCCATTTGAGCCAAGTCATGTTGTAATTACTAATTTATGCAATAGTAACTAACTAGGAGTTTGCTCTCCATTAAGGATGTTGACAATTTGCCTTGCTAAGCAAGTTTGGATTCATCACTACTAGTTTAAGTTGATACTATAGGAACATTCCTCAGGCATATTGTGATATTACACAATGCACTACATATCTGTATACATAGTCTCCCAGTTACTGTTGAGCTGTGTTCCAAAAATTTATTGATCATTCGTTTGGCCCTCCGTTTGAAACAATGTCATCCATAGATGTTAAACCTCAGGCTTATCCACAGGGCCTAGTGAACTTAAAGTTCATCTGAAAGATAATGCTGTGCTTAGAACCTAGGGCTTTCAGAGTTCTAACTTGAAGTGCCATAGTTGATATCCCTACTACAACCCAGTCAGATCCAAGGCATGCTGATAGCTCTAGCAGCTTTGAGCAGCAACACCAAAGGTCAAAGACTGGGGCTAGGGGCTGGAAAGGAGAGGCAGGGAAGAAACAGGCCAATGGGAGGTAAACTCCCCATCATGTTATTAGCTTCCCATTGGACTGTAAGTTCTTTGAGAGCTCAGACAATGTCTTATTTGTCTTTGAATATGTTTAAGGGTTTGGAGTTTCACAAAAGCAGGAGTTAAAAATGACTGCTATGATTTTCCCAGTAGTGGCTAAAGTCATTAATGTAGAATTCATCCCAGGAATAAATTGGTAGCATGGTCTGCATCCATGAACTAAAAGGAAAATAAGTGCCAACATTTTGAGAAAGCTTCAGATCTTGGAAATAAAATCAACATCACATGAAACATAATGAATAACTGTAGACATTAAGTACTATTATTACTTCTGCTTATTAAATACCTGCCATGGTTCTTTCAACACTGTCTCTCTGTTTTTCCAGTGATTTCAAATTGTCTCAATAACTCATTAGCATTTTCTGTTCTAAAAATATCCAATTAGTGAATATTTTCTTTCAGATCAGTAAATATTTATTGAGTGATAAGACGTTGTCCTAGGGAATAGGTATGTTTATACACTGAGACTCAAAACTATTGATTCAGATAGGAGTGTGTTTGGCTGTAAGTAACAGAAAACACAATAGTAGATTAAACAAATGAGATTTCTTTTTCCTATATAATCAAAAATCTGAAAGCAGAGTCCAGAGTTGGTGTAGTGCCATTGTTAGCAGGTTAAAGAATATAATTTATGTAATTCCTCAAATCATTGTTATCCTTTTTTCCCTGCTGCGCCTGTCTTTATTTAAAATTTGAATATTTTTTTCATCATGGATTTTGGAAATGAATTTGGATGATTTTAAATATTTCATTAAAATATTATTTGAGTACTGATTTTTTTAGTGTCCTCTTAAATTTCATGCCATAGCAAGTGCCTCACTTGCCTCACCCTACTAAAACAACCCTTGTTAAGCATGTGAACATTAATCATTTTCTGAATTTACCCCTTGAATTACTTTTAAATGCCATGAAGCTTCAAATGAGGAAAGATACGGCAGAAACAAAAACCAAACAAATTGGAGTTTGTATTTTCAACTGTTGGGAATGAGAGTTGGAGGGCCCGATCTTCTTTAAGCTGTTGTGTACTGGAATGCCATGAAATGTGGCTGCTAGCAGATGGAGTAGGATTTAGGCCTCCTGAGCATGGTTCTGGTCCAGGGCTCTTTCTCTTACTGGAGTTATGGTATCAGAGCTGTCAGATTCAGGGTAAAATCAGGCCAGGTCTTTCTAGAAAAGGAGAGAGATTCACGTCCTTGGTGAGAGAGGAAAAAAAAGCAGTGCACAGGGAGAGAGGGAAGAGATGGGAAACTGAGATGATTTGTTTCTGAGGTGTGGATAATTTGGACTAAGACTAGTAAAACTGGTGTTTCCAGGCTTCATCATGAGGTGTGGTGACACAAACGAGGATGAGTTAGACTAACCAGGTTTTTCAATCTCATTTGATTTTGCATGTGTACAGAGACACTAGCTTAACAAAGATGAAAAGAGAAAAACAATGATATAAGAATTAGTCATCTATGTTTACAAATGAATAAAATATTTCTGAAAAAATAATTTATGTTAAAATGATGGTGGCCCTTATATAATAATAATCTACTTTAGAAACTAAAGAAAAACACCTGGAAAAGGAACAATTTTTTTGATAATAAACAAAATTCCTCTACAAATTCTTCATTTTTGTGAAACTAAAAATTTTGCTAGGCTCCACCAACTCCCCTTTGCTATGCCTGACTCATCAACCTAATTAGAAGCTTTTACATAGTACAATATATGCTCAAATGGGACAAGTAAGAGAGTTTGCATTAGGATTAAATAGAAAAAAATATGAAAGTTAAGAGTAAGAGAGTCAAATTTTGGTTTAGTAATTATGTCTCACAGTACACAATAAATGCTTTAAAATTAAAAGAAAAATGAGATGACATCTTTCTTGTGAGCAATGATTTTTAGGAAAACAAAGATATTTGCGTCTTCTTAAAGCCATCCCTAAAGTCTCCTTGTTCCTTGAAAGTATTTGTAACATGGCTGAGAATCAGTCAAACTGCTGGTTAACATCAGCACTCAGTTTGTTTCCGTTGGGTCCCACCCAAAAGACGTGAAATCCCAACGTCTGTTGGGAATACTCACACTGAACTGCCAGCAAAACTACCACATCATTTTAGCACTCCCAAATTTCCCAAAGCCTGAATACTCCTCGTGAAAAGTATTAGGGACCTACTTGAGCTATTGTGTCGCAGATAGTAGTCACTACTCTGCATTCCTGAAAAGGGCGGGTCCACTCCATTTTGAAGGGAAGTGGTGGCGCAGTGGTAGAGTTCGGCTGCTAACCGAAAGGTTGGCAGTTCAAATCCACCACCTCCTCCTTGAAAACCCTATAGGGCAGTTCTACTCTGTCCTATAGGGTCGCTATGAGTCAGAATTGACTCGACGGCAATGGGTTTGGTTTGGGTGGGTTGGGATCTGTACTGAATGGTGCATATTCTCTCCAAATCTTAAAAGAAAAGATACGTGAATCTTTTGCAGTCACGATGGGTGTTGTGGTTTTAATTTTGTCCCCCAAAATAATAGGCTCAAGTCCTAACCCCTAGTACCTGGGAATGCGACCTTATTTGGAAATAGGGTCTTTGCAGATGTAATCAAGTTAAAATGAAATCATACTGATTAGCCCAAGCCTGTTGCTGTCCAGTGGATTCCAACTCACAGCAACCCTATAGGACAGAGTAGAACTGTCCCATAGGGTTTCCAAGGAGCAGCTGGTGGATTCAAACTGCCGACCTTTTGGCTAGCAGCTGAACACTTAACCACTGTGCCACCAGGGTTCCTTTTTATACTGATTAGAAGGAAAAAAAAACCCATTGCCCTGGAGTCAGTTCCGACTCATAGCGACCCTATAGGACAGAGTAGAACTGCCCCATAGAGTTTCCAAGGAGTGCCTGGTGGATTTCAACTGCTGACCTCTTGGTTAGCAGCCTAGCACTTAACTACTACACCACCAGGGTTTCCATACTGATTAGAGTGGACCCTAAATCCAGTATGACTAGTGTGCCTACAAGAAGAGCAAAATATGGACACAGAGACAGAGGGAGAATGTCATGTGATGACAGAGCCAGAGACTGAAGTGATGTGTTGACAGGCCAAGGAATGCCAAGGATTGCTAGCAACCACCAGAAACTGGGAGAGTCAAGAAAGGATTCTCCCTTCAAGCTTCAGAGAAAGTATAGCCACACTCACACCTTAATCTTGGACTTCTAGTTTCCAGAGATATGACAATAAATACCTGTTGCTTTAAGCCACCTAGTTTATGGTACTTTGTTACAGAAGCCCTAGAAAACTAATAAAATCAGAATTTTTAAAGGTGGTAATATTTCAGGAACACATGCACAAATGCTCACATGAGAATTTCAATAGTACTTGCTTTCTGAGGTGGGTTCATGGGGTTGCTATGTCTTATATAAAACATGGGTAAAGGATCCTCAGTCGAACTTAGGATTTGGGAACATAATGCAAGAAAACTGTCACTCCATGGAAGAAATATTTAAGCCACAATTCCTATGACATTGTTGACAAACTTCCTCATTCTGGCATCCAAATATTTATTTGGAAAACAGAAGGAGGAAGAGAGGAGGAAGGGGCGACCAAACCAGCTAGGTGCCGTTGGAAAATAGTCACCTGGAATTCTGTCCTCTGCCTCTGGTTACCCAGTCCAATTCTGGGTTTAAATCCTACTTCAAAGAATTGTTTAGCATCTCTGTGCATAGGAGACAGGAAGTATAAAATGTTCTCCTCTAAAAGGAATATGGAATCACACCTCCTATGACATCTATCCTCTCCTCCCCTCCTCTATCTTCCCCATTCGCTGCACCTGGCTCTCTAACCTTCAAACCCCACACTTCTATTGCATCTCTAAAGGGAGCATTGATCCAGTTAATGGAAAACCAACCTGGCTAGGTTTTATAAGAAGCTGAATTGTTAAAGGGAAATACGTTAGAGCAGTAGTTCTCAAACTTTAGCATGTATAAGAATCACCTGGAAAGATTGTTAAACACAGATGTTGAACCCCACTGCCAGAGAGTCTGCTTCAGTAGGCCTGATTAAGGACCATGAATTTGCATATCTGACAGGCTTCCAGGTGATGCTGATGGTTCCAGTCAGCAAATCTCACTATTAGTAGTAGTGGGTTAGAGAGTTAACCCCATGACCAGAGGACTTTATTGTTTTAGCCATTTCTCCTCTGTCATTTTCCCTTGCCATCATTCCATGATCACCTTTAAGTCTTTTAGGGAGATCTGGTTCTGATTTAGAGGATCTGGTATTCAGTAAAGAGTGCGGTGTTGCTACTGAGGATGTGGATCAAAGGAGGAAAAGAGGTCACTAGGCAGGTCAAGACTGATCAAAGGTATCTGGCGTGAGACAGTAGATGAATGCTGGTTTAGTTATTACAGCTTTATAACTTTTAATATGTAGTGCAAGTCCCTCTTACTAACTCTAAAAAGATATTGACTCCTCTTTGCTTATTTACCTCGTTATTTTATGTTATAGTATTCAGAGTTTTTCATATCTTTTCTAAACAAGTTACAATTATACAGTCAATTTCTGTTTTGATCCAAAATTTCTTTCAGTGTTTTTGTATTTATAGATTTAGAGTGGTGGTTTTGCTACCATGATTAAATATTTTGTTATTAATGTCTGACTTCCTGAATTGTAATCAGAGAATGTGGTCTGAGCAATTTCTATCCATTAGAATTTTTTGTAAAATTGCCATATTTCAAAAATTACAGATTTTTCTCTAAAGCGTAAAATCAGTATTTATTCAATCATCCCTCTAATTGTGTTACTGAAATTTTTCAAATACTTAGACTTATCATCTGATTATTAGCTCTTGATCCTATTTAATGTTTGCTGTTGTTCAATTGTATTTTATCTCCTATTGGTTTTGCTACCTCTTCTTTTCTTTCTTTCTTGATTTTTCTAGACCCATCGTGTAATTTTTAAGCATTGTGTATACTTTTAAGTGTGTCTTGTGGAAATGGAATTTGCCTGGATTTGGTATTCTGATTCAATCTAAAAGCCTTTGCTTTTAATACAATATTTTAATCCATGTAAATTGATTACCAAATATGAAAAAAATCAAAACTGACACTTGGTGTTCGTTTTCATAATTTCTGTATTTTATGATTTTTATTTTTCTCTGCTATTTTCAATGTTATAGTATTGTTACATTTTAATTTTTGAAAGGTGTACAGCATAATTTTACTTTATGAATGATTAGCTTTAAGTTTTTCAAAATGTATTTGCTTTTTTTTTCAACTTTTTAACTTCAAGAATGAAACAGTGAATAATTACTGCTTTAGTTAAAAAAAGAAAACACCTTAAGTTTAGCATACTTTTACTCTCTTAATATCCTCTTATCCTCACTAACTGCTTGCTAGTATTTGTTGATATAATCTTGTATTTTAGATTCAGGTTGTTGTTGTTAAGGCTCAATCCACACAATTATTTTTCCCATGTAAATTAAGTCTTTTAGCTACATCATATCACAGCAATATTTACCCCTCACATTATGTTCATTTATTTATTTTTTTGACTACCTTGGTACTTTTATACAATGAGTACCACATTCTCGAGTTTCTTATTTTTAATTCATATCACAGTAGACTGAAATACATCTCTGAGTAATTATTTTTTTCCCATAAGTCTGTGAGTGGTAGACTTTATCAGCTCCTACATATCTGAAAATATATTTTTGCTGGCCTCACTACATTGAGTTAAAAATTGACTGAGTACCAAATTCTTGGGTCACATCCTTTCCCCTCAACATTGGCTGCTGTTTCATTGTCTTTTGGATTTTGTTTTTACAAAAGAGAAATCTGAGAGTAAATAGATATAACTATGTTACTGTCCTTGAAATTACAAAATTACACCAGATTATAGCAAAGGGTTTGTCATGTAATAAATCTTGTTTTCATTTGATGAGACTTTTAAATACTCGGACTTATGGATCTGATTTGGAAAAGTTTTCTTTCACTATTTCTTTGGCTTCATCTCTCTCTCTCTTTTTCTGGGATTTCAAATATAAAGATTAGATTTCTAGGACCTGCTTTCGATATATTTTGCCCTTTTTTCGTATTTTTGTCTCTACTGTTTTCCCCTTTGCTGAATTCTAGGTAAATACAGAATGAAATCTCATCTTCAGTGTCTACCGTGTTTTAAATTTTTTTCAACTTTATACAGGCATGATTTACGTACAATGAATGAATCCATTGTAAGTGTACAGTTTTATAAGTTTTGACAGTGTTTACTATGCACTCATATAATCCCATCACAATCGAGATACAGAATATTTTCATCACCCCAAAGGGTTCCTTTGTGACCCTTGCCCCCTATTGGCCCTTTGTGTAGGCTATGGTGTTTACCCTGAGTGCTGTATAGATTGGGGGCCAGTGCCTGGTTGAGATACACAACCAACTGGACACACGGTATCATTTTTCCCCTGAGCTGAGTACCAGTCACTGCTTTATTCTAAGACACACAGATAGGTCTGTTCCAAACACATGAACCAGGCCATTTTAAGGAAGATGCTTATCTCAAACTCCTGACTCTAAACAACAAGTAATTATCAAAACTGCTGACTTAGTACAGCTAAATCTCTAACAGAGGCGTGTAGGTACTCAGCAAAGTAACATAAAGCAGCACACCTCAAAGCACAAGCTAGCTGGCAAGTAACAGCTCAAAGGACACGCTTGCCATCAGGCAGCAGAGCCAGATAGCAAGCCAAGGCTAAAAAAGAAAGATGTCCAGTGGTAGTGGTCCTTGTCTAGAGCGCCTGCTCACAGTACCAGTTGCATGGTCACCTGCAGAGGCTGATGGACCCCTCACTCAAAATTTGGTTTGGATGTTAAGACTGCAGACGCTACGCACACACCAAGGTAGTATGAAAAGTTTATTACTGACATAACTGAGATCTGTAAGGAGAACAGGGCAGGCTTTCTCTGCTTGAGAGTCTCAGGGTTTCTCCCAGGCTCTCTCTGCTTGAGAGACATAACTTCTACTCTACACCTTCAGGTGAGTTAGCATACTAGTCAGTAGAGTATTCCTGGAAGCCATTCCTACTCAAGCAGAGATAGCAATAACAACCAAACTCACCTTTTACTTAGCCAGATCCCAAAACTAATAGCAGCTCCTTCAATACTATAATCCTAGGAAAGTCATCAAAAGGGAAGTCAGAGGAGGAGAGAGCGTTTAAACCTATAACATGTAACCTATTTCTTATATGTAATAAATGTAACCTGTTTCACACATTTACAGATTTTACAAAAACATAACCAAGAGGATACATTTCTGGGGTTCTTCCCAGGAACTTACCGTAGGAAGAGGCCCTGAAACTTAAGCCTCATTAGCTTCATGATAAACCTGCTTCTGCATTCAGTAGATAATTTATTGAATGAATGTATGAATGAATAAAACGGGTTGTCTGACATAAGAAGGTCATTTTTCTGTGGATTGTGTCCATTAGCAAGGCAAGGATGCTTAGCAAAGCCCTAGAACCCTCTCTTTGCTAACATGTGTGATATTTGTTTTTTAGTTAGAAATGATACATTTTCTCTCACCTGGTTGATCGTTAATTTTCCTTTCATCGTCCAATGAAAAAGGAAAAATGGAAGCAAATATGTCAGATACTAAGACCAAAACCTGTCCCTTAGCAGAGAACATTGAAGAAGCCACTTAAGAGACCACCATACTTACAAAATGTGTACCCAGAAGCTTTAGTTATACTTAAGGTGTAAATGGATGGTAAGAATGTTTTCTTCTCCTGGTAAATTTTTCATATGAGCAAAGTCTAGATGATGAAACACGGACAGTGTTATGTTAGGCTTGATTCACTGGTACCAGGCGTGAGAAAAGCAAGCAGTGAAAAGAGTGAGAGAGAGAGGGCATTGCTGGACTTCAAGGAGAGGAAAAGTCAGGGGTTGGCTGCTACCACGGTCACAATAATTAGCATAGCAGATTATCTATCTATTTAAATATTATCTCTCATTGCATGCCAAGATTTCCTTTCTCTCCACTTGTGTATACTCTAAGTTATTTTGGGGGAACTGTTTGTCACCTTCTTCCAATCTCTGCACATGTGTTTCAGGGCGAGTTCAGATGTATGTATGACCCAGTTCTGGCTCACCAGGTTATTCTATCACTCTTGTTATAGTGATTGGTTTACAGATGTGTATAAAGACTAAGCTGGCCCAAAAAGAGGCACTATTGGGAAAGAGGGAGCCCTGGTGGCACAGTGGTTAAGAGCTATGGCTGCTAACTAAAAGGTCGGCAGTTCAACTCCACCAGCCACTCCTTGGCAACCCATGGGGCAATTCTACTCTGTCCTATAGGGTCACTATGAGTCAGAATCGACTCAACGGCAACAGGGTTTTGGTTTATTGGGAAAAAGTAGATTTCTGTTAATCTGGGAGAATGTAAAGCAGGCACTGTGCAACACTCTTGCCACCATATGGAGACAGGCTGTCTGAGAATGAAGTCAACACCAAGGAATACACAGCTGAAAGACGGCAATGCAGAGAAAATATCTTGATAACATCATCTTGGGCCAAGCTGTGCCTGAAGCCAAGTGCATTCCTGGCCATACCAGTTATGTAAAACAGTGATATATATTTTTTTTCTGATGGAAGCCTAATTTGATTTGAGTTGCTGTCACCTGCAACAAAAGGTAGCTGATTAATGCAATTGGTTTTACACAGTGGGCATGGGGATTGTTTAAGTATCATCCAAAGAATATAACGTTCTTGAAGAAAGATGTATCCTTATTCATTACCTTTTGCTAAGGTTTAATTCCGGGCTGAGTGCCAGGCTTATTTCTATGTTACCAAAGCTCATTCTTGTAGGGAAAAGAGGTGACTTGACATTCCCATGAGCTTGAAATAGCACAGTCTCTGTGTATGTGTGTGTGTGTAAGAGAGCGAGAGCAAGCGAGAGAGAGAAACCATCCTGGAAGTTGATTACAGTAGAAGAGTGAAGGGTGAGAATGCATTTGGGTCTAAGATCTGAGATGCCTAAGGTTGACATGAGGTGGCAGAAGCACATTTCCTGGTTTTCCTTCGAGCAACCCTAATGGTAATCAAAACTTTTTTTTTTAATTTTATTATGCTTTAGGTGAAAGTTTACAGCACAAATTAGTTTCTCATTCAAAATTTGTACACAAATTGTTTTGTGACATTGGTTGCAATCCCTGCAATCTGTCAGCACTCTCCCCGTTTCCACCTCAGGTTCCCCATATCCATTTGTCCAGTTTTAATGTCCCTTCCTGCTTTCTTGTCTTTGCTTTTGGGCAGGTGTTGCCCATTTGGTCTCCTATATTTGATTGAACTAAGAAGCATGTTCCTCATGTGTATTATTGTTTGTTTTATAGGCCTGTCTAATCTTTGGATGAAAGGTGACTTCAGGAGTGGCTTCAGTTCTCAGTTAGCAGTGTGTCTGGTAGCCACAGTCTCTGAGGTTCCTTCAGTCTCTGTCAGACCAGTAAGTCTGGTCTTTTTTTGTGAATTTAAATTTTGTTCTACATTTTTCTCCTGCTCTGTCCAGGACCCTCTACTTTGATCAAGAGCAGTAAGTGGTGGTAGCCAGGCACCATCTAGTTCGTCTGGGCTCAGGCTGGTGGAGACTGTGGTTCATGTGGTTCATTAGTCCTTTCAACTAACATTTTCCTTGTGTCTTTGGTTTTTTTCATTCTCCTTTATTCCGGACAAGATGGGACCAATAGATTTATCTTAGATGGTTGCTTGCAAGCTTTTAAGACCCCAGACACTACTCACCAAAGTAGAATGTAGAATATTTTCTTTATGAACTATGTTATGCCAATTGACCTAGATGAGCCCAAGACTGTGGTCCCCAGGCCTCAGCCCCAGTAGCATTGTCCCTCAAGTTGTCTGGAAGTGGTTATGAGATCAAAGACCACAGCCTTCAGTATGTATTACACCTCAACATAGAGAAAACAAAAATCCTCACAACTGGACCAATAAGCAACATCATGATAAATGGAGAAAAGATTAGTTACAAAGGATTGCATTTTACTTGGATCCACAATCAACGCCCATAGAAGCAGCAGTCAAGAAATCAAACCACACATTCATTGAGGAAATCTGCGGCAAAAGACCTTTTTAAAGTGTCAAAAAGCAAAGATATCACTTAGAGGACTAAGCCATGGAGTTTTCAATTGCCTCATATGCATATGAAAGCTGGATAATGAATAAGGAAGATCGAAGAATTGATACTTTTGAATTATCGTGTTGGCAGAGAATACTGAATATACCACGGACTGCCAAAAGAACAAGCAAATCTGTCTTGGAAGAAGTACAGCCAGAATGCTCATTAGAAGCAAGGACGGTGAGACTTCATCTCATATACTTTGGACATGTTATCAGGAGGGACCAGTCCCTGGAGAAGGACATCATGCTTGGTAGAGGGTCAGCGAAAAAGAGGAAGACCCTCAGTGAGATGGATTGACGCAGTGGCTGCAACAATGGGCTCAATCATAACAATGATCATGAGGATGGTGCGGGACCAGACAGTGTTTCATTCTGTTGTACACAGGGACACTGTGAGTCGGAACTGACTTGGTGTCCACCTAACAATAACAATAGGCAGCATTTATGACTTTGCCTTGGTCACGTTGTGCTGACTTCCCCTATATTGTGTGTTGTCTTTCCCTTCACCAAAGTTAACTCTTGTCTGCTATCTAGTTAGTGATTTTCCTCCCCACCCCTCCCTGCCCTCGTAACCATCAAAGATTGTTTTTTTCTCTGTGTAAACCTTTTCTTGAGTTTTTATAATAGTCGTCTCATACAATATTTGTCCTTTTGTGATAGACTTATTTCACTCAGCATAATGCCCTCTAGATTCATCCATGTTGTCAAATGTTTCTTGGATTCATTGTGATTCTTTATTGTTACGTAGTATTCCATTGTGTGTATGTACCATAATTTGTTTATCCATTCATCTGTTGATGGTTGTTTCCATCTTTTTGTGAATAATGTTACAACATGGGTGCGTATGTCTCTTCATGTGTCTCTTCATATATTCCTAGTGGTGGGATTGCTAGATCCTATGGTGTTTCTATTTCTAGCTTTTAAAGCAGGCACCATATTGTTTTCCATATTGGCTGCCATTTTACATTCCCACCAGCAATGCATAAGACTTTCAATCTCCTCGCAACTTCTCCAACATTTGTTACTTTCTGTTTTTTTGATTCATGCCGGTAATGTTGGGGTGAGATGGTATCTCAATGTAGATTTGATTTGCATTTCTCTAATGACTAATGATTGTGAGCATATCCTCTTGTGTCTGTTAGCTGCCTGAATGTCTTCTCTGGTGAAGCATCTCTTTGTATCTTTGCCCATTTTTTAACTGAATTATTTGTCTTTTTGTTGTTGAGGTGTTGAAGTATTCTATAGATTTTAGAGATTAGACCCTTGTCAGATATGTGGTAGCCAAAAATTTTTTCCCTATCTGTTAGGTTCTCTTTTTATTCTTTAGGTGAATTCTTCTGATGAGCATTAGTGTTTAATTTTTAGGAGCTCCCAGTTATCTAGTTTATCTTCTGGTGTATATGCCTTGTTTGTTATAGTTTGTATTGTATTTATGCCATGTATTAGGGCAGCTAGCATTGTCCCTATTTTTTCTTCCATGATCTTTATCATTTTAGGTTTTATATTTAGGTCTTTGATTCATTTTGATTTAGTTTTTGTGTATGGTGTGAGGTATGGCTCCTGTTTCATATTTTTACAGATGGACATCCAGTTTTGCCAACACCAGTTGTTAAAAAGACTGTCTTTTATCAAAGATCAGCTGACCATAGGTGGATGGATTTACCTCTGAGTTCTCAAATCTATTCCATTGGTCTATATGACTGTTGTGCCAGTACCAGGCTGTTACGACTACCATAGCTGTATAGCAGGTTTTGAGATCAGGTAGTGTGAGGTCTCCTACTTTGTTCTTTTTCTTCAGTAATGCCTTACTTATCTGGGGCCTCTTTCCTTTCAATATAAAGTTATTGATTAGTTTTTCCATCTTGTTAAAGAATGCTGTTGGTATACGGATTCGGATTGCATTATATTTGTAGATTGCTTTGCCCAGAATTGACATTTTCACAATGTTGAATCTTCCTATCCATGAGCATCATATGTTTTTCCATTCATGTAGGTCTCTTTAAATTTCTTGCAGTAATATTTTTTAGTTGGTTTTTTTTTTTTTTTGTATAGGTCTTGTACATCCCTGGGGTCTGTGGGTCTAACCTGATAAATCCACTCTAGCATGCCAGTTTCCCTAAGCCTTTGTATACCTTCTTCTACAGTATACCAAGACATATCTGGTACTTCAACTTAATTTAGTGTAGGTCACTGAGCAATCCATGCTTCAGCGAACCGACCAAATAAACTATTAGATCCTTTTCCAACCTCTTGAGCTGAAATATTGAATGAAGAATCTGTGCTTAGTGAGACCATATCAATAAACTCAGAATGATCCATTTTTATGTTCCTCACACAATTATTCCACACCCTCAATAGCAGTTCCCACACATATTCCCCAGGTTTCTGCTTGTACATATTAGAAAAGTCTAACAATTCTTTTGCAGTGTAGCGTACCTCCTCCTGGGTCACACTTTGTACTTCACCTTTTAGGGCTTGCTGAGACTTAACTCTAGTTATAGATCTAGAAGACGAAATCAGTGGTGGGGATGTATTTTGAGAACATTCAGCATTGTCTTGTAAGGCATCTGCCTCAGATGATACCCTAGGCAACAACTCAGACAAAGGCTCTTTAGACACAGCTGGGTTAATCTCATCAGATGGGGGTGGAGGGGCTAATGGTTTTACTGGGGAGGGTGGCTCAGAATACAGAGATGGAGTAATCTCTTCAGATGGGAGTGAGAGGACTTGTTCTGTTGGCAGGAGTGATTCAACGGAATTTAGGGGCTCAGCATCCCCTGCTTCCTGATTATCTGCCCATATGTCCCCATCCCAAGTTTCAGGACCCCTTTTCTTCCCAATCAATGCCCTCACTGTAAGGTCAGATATCACTTGATGTTGGGAATTCAGTTAGTGTTGTAATTCAGCCACTCTGTCCCCATTCTTTGGAGCCCTGGTGGTGCAGTGATTAAGAGCTCAGCTGCTAACCAAAAGATTGGCAGTTTGGCAGTTCGATTCACCAGCCACTCCTTAGGAACTCTAAGGGGCAGTTCTACTCTGTCCTATAGGGTCACTATGAGTTGAAATTGACTCGATGGCAACGGGTTTTTTTTTTTTTTCTTATAAGATTTTGGGCTTGGTTTTTGGCAATATCAGCTCTGTTACTACAAGAAATAAGGCTTTATTTCAAGGCACAAGTGGAAACTTTGAAGTCGTTTATGTGGTGCTTGAGCGTTGACTCTAACGCCCTGAACTCATCTCTTCACCACTTTGTCTAGCGAAAGTAGGACCAAATAACCAGCTTCCTTACACTTCTCATTATGACAAAATTAAAGGAAGATATCAAACATGTGATCACCCAGAGCCTCACCTCTCACCAATACCTGATGTATTAGTGGTGGTATTTTGCATATTTCTATTGCCACCTTATGCCATGGATTAGCAGTGCCCTCTTTACTAGTGGAAGCAGAGTCATCAACATCTTTAAGACTAACCAGATTTGAGAACCAATTTAGAAAACTCATCCTTACATTTTGTTTCTCTAGAACCACTCTCAGTAAAAATATCTTAGGCTGGGTTCCCTAGAGAAGCAAAACCAGTGATGCATGTCTGTATATATATATATACATATATATGTATATAGAGAGAGAGAGAGAGAGAATTGAAATGGCTCACATAGCTCACACGGTTGTAGACATTGGCAATTCCCAAGT
>NW_004444090.1:5340380-5374190 GCF_000243295.1 Trichechus manatus latirostris
AGAGAGAGAGAGAGAGAGAATTTATCTCAAGGAAATTGCTCACACGGTTGTAGACATTGGCAATTCCCAAGTCTGTGGGTCAGGCATCAAGCTGGGGCTTCTCTTAACTCATGTAGCTGCAAGGGCTGACAAACCCAGGATCCACAGGTCAGATGACAGGCTGCTGGCTCACAGCTATGAAGGCAGATGAATCCAAGACTGGCAGGTAAGATGGCATGCTGCTGCCAGAAATCCCAAGAACTGGAGGTCAGATCCTGATGAGCTGAATGTTGGATCCAGAGCACAGCAAAAGCCAGCGAGCTTTGCCAGAAAGTCCACATATATTGGATGCAGGCCACACCCCCAAAGAAAATCCCTTTCAACTGATTGTCTACTCAGGACAGAACCCATCATGGAGGTGATCACATTATATCATGGAGGTGATTACATCATTATATGACTGCCAAACTACATTATAACTTCCAAATCACTGAAACTTATGGCCCAGCCAAGCTGACACAACCTTAACAATCACAGTACTGTTTTCCAGATTTCCTTTTCAAAGTTCTCTCTGTTGGTTTATAGGAATCCAACTGATTTTTGTATGTTGATCTTGTATCCTGAATCTTGTATGCATATCTTGTATGCTGAATCTTTCTCTGTTAGTTCCAGTAGTTTTCTTGTGGAATCTTTGAGGCTCTCTATGTATAGGATTGCATCATCTGTCAATAGGGATAGTTTTACTTCTTCCTTTCCAATATGGATACCCTTTATTTCTTTTTCTTGACTTATTGTTCTAGCAAGGACTTCCAGCACAATGTTAAATAGAAGTTGTGATAAAGAACATACTTGTCTTGTTCCTGTTCTCAGTGGGAATGCTTTCAGCCTCTCCCCATTGAGAGTGATGTTGGCTGTTCATTTTACATAGATACCCTTTATTATGTTGAGGAATTTCCCTTCTATTCCTATTTTATTGAGATTTTTTTGTCAGGAATGGGTGTTGAACTTGATCAAATGCCTTTTCCGTGTCGATTGCAATGATCATGTGATTATTTTATTTTGTTCTACTTATGTGGTGGATTACGTTGATTAATTTTCTAATGTTGAACCATTCCTGCATACCTGGTATGAATCCTCACTTGGTCATAGTGGTTTTTTTTTTTTTTTTTTTTTTTTTTTATGATGCTGAATTCTGTTGGCTAGAATTTTGTTGAGAATTTTTGCATCTATATTCATGAGAGATATTGGTCTGTAATTTTCTTTCTTTTGTTTTTTTCTTTGCCAGGCTTTGGTATCAGGGCTATGCTGGATTTATAGAATGAATTTGGGAGTATTCCTTCCTTTTCTATGCTCTGAAATAATTTGAGTAGTACTGGTGTGAGCTCTTCTCTGAATTTTGGTAGAATTCTCCAGTGAAGCTGTCAGGCCAGGGCTTTTTTTTTTTGTTGGGAGTTTTTTTTTATTACCTCTTCAATCTCTTCTCTTGTTATGTGTCTGTTCAGATTTTCTATCTTAATTTGTGTTAGTTTAGGGAGGTAGTGTGTTTCTAGAAATTTGTCCATTTCCTCTAAATTCTCAAATTTGTTGGAGTAAATTTGTCATAGTATTCTGTTATGATCCTCTTTATTTCAGTTGGATACATTGTAATGTCCTCCATCCCATTTCTTATTTTGGTTATTTGCTTCCTTTACTGTTTTTTTTTTTTTGTCAGTTCAGCCAGGGGTTTGTTGATTTTGTTGATCTTTTCAAACAACCAACTTTTGGTCTTATTCTTTCTATTGTTTTTCTATTCTCTATTTCATTTATTTCTGCTCTAGTCTTTATTATTTCCTTTCTTCTGGTGACTGTGGGCTTCCTTTGCTGTTCTCTTTTTATTTGCTTGAGTACAGGGCTAACGTTTTGATTTTGGCCCATTCTGTTTTGATGTGTGTGTTTATTGCTATAAATTGACCTCTGCACACTGCCTTTGCTGTGTTCCAAAGGTTTTGGTATGATGTGTTTTCATCCTCATTTGATTTCAGGAATTTTTTAATTCCTTGTTTGATTTTTTTCTATTAAGCTGTTGTTTTTAAGTAAGGAGTTATTCAGTTTCCATGTATCTGAATTTTTTTCCCTTGCTCTTCCTGTTATTCATTTATACTTTTATTGCATTGTGATCTGAGAGAATGGTTTGTATTATTTCAGTGTTCGGGATTTTATTGAGGGTTGCTTTGTGGTCTAAAATGTGGTCTATTCTGGAGAATGTTCCATGTATGTTGGAAAAGAATGTATACTTTGCTGTCATTGGGTGGAGTGTTCTATTTATGTCTATGAGGTCAGGTTGGTTGATTGTGGCCTTTAGATCTTCTGTATCTTTGTTGACTTTCTTTTTAGATGCTCTGTCTTTTACTGAGAGTGGTGTGTTGAAGTCTCCTTCTATTATTTTCTATTTCCCTTTTCAGTGTTATTAGAGTTTGTTTTATGTATTTTGGGGCCCTGTCACTGAGTGTGTAGATATTCATTAAGGTTATGTCTTCTTGGTGGATTGTCCTTTTAATCATTATATAATGTCCTTCCTTGTCTTTTATGGTAGATTTTGTCTTAAAGTCTATTTTATATGGGATTACTATTGCTACTCCTGCTCTTTTTTGGTTACTGTTTGCTGATATATTTTTTCCATCTTTTGATTTTTAATATATTTATGTCTTTGTGTCTAAGGTGCATCTTTTATAGACAGCATATTGATTTTTTTTAATCCATTCTGCCACTCTCTTTCTCTTTACGGGTACATTTAAGCCATTTACATTCAGTGTGATTATCGCTAGATATGAGTTTATTGCTGTCATATTGCTGTGCTTTTTTTTTGGTGTGGTGCTGACATTTTCTTTGTTTCTCTTACTTTCCTGCACTGAGTTCTTTTTGTTTATGGAATTTCTTTTCAGTTCTTTTTTTATTGTAGATTTTCTGCTTACTGAGTCTTTATGCTTTTCTTCTTTTTTATTCTGATGAGTAGGTTTGTTAACTTTCTTTGTGGTTACCTTGAAATTTACTCTTACCTTCCAAAGTTTGAACCAGTCTTTTATTACTTATTATCATCTTGACTTCCTCTCCATTTGAAAGTTCTATACTTACACCATTTATTCTCCCTTTTATTGTTTTGACATTGCCGTCATTTACAGATTGACATCTCTGGTTCCTTGTTTTAAGTTTTTTAGCTTTGTTCTCTTATTGAGAGTTCTTTACCTAGGTTAGTATCTGGCTGATGGTGTCCTGTGTCCTAGACTCAGGTTGCTGTCTGATGTTGTTGGTTCTCTAACCGAAGGACTTCCTTTAATATTTCTTGTAAATTTGGTTTGGTTTTTAATGAATTCCCTTAATTTCTGTTTATTTGGGAATGTCCTAATTCTATCATCATATTTGACAGAGAGTTTTGCAGGGTATGTTATTCTTGATTGGTAGTTTTTTTCTTTCAAGGTTTTATATATGTCATCCCATTGCCTTCATGCCTGCATAGTTTCTGCTGAGTAATCAGAGCTTAGTCTTATTGCTTCCCCTTTGTAAGTGACTTTTCATTTTTCTTGAGCTGCCCTGGGGATTCTTTCTTTGTCTTGTTTTGGCAAGTGTGATTATGATATGTCTTCTTGACTTCCTTTTGGGGTTTATCTATATGGGGTAGTTGATCTTCTTTGATGGTCTGTTTTTTGTCTTTCATGATATTTGGGAAGTTTTCTGCCAGCAAATTTTCAACAATCCTCTCTGTGTTTTCCATTTTCTCCCCCTGTTCTGGAACTCTGATCACATGCAAATTTTTTCTTTTGATTGTGTCCCCATAATCCTTAGGTTTTCTTCATTCTTTTCTATGATTTTTCCTGAAACAAAGCGGCATCCATGAACTTGTCTTCAATTTTTCTGATTCTGTCTTCCATTGTTTCAAATTTGCTCCTAAAACCTTCTATTGAGTTCATTTCTAAAATTTCATTGTTAATGTTTTGGATTTCTAGTTGCTGTTTTTTTGTATGATTTATAATTGTTTATTTATTTTGATGTTTTGTTCTTATAGTGTTTTCCTAAATTCTTCTATTGCTTTGCCTGTGTTTTCCTTGATTTTGGTTATGTTTTCATTGGTTTTATCTGTGTTTTCCATGATTTTATCTATTTTTCCCTTGGTTTTGTCTGTGTTTTCCTTGGTCTCTTTCCTAATCTCTTGGAGAGCCCTAAATATTAGTTTCTGAACTCTATATCCAGTAGTTCGAATGCCTTTTCTTCTACTGGAAGCTAATCTGATTCTTTATTTTGGTCACTTGCTGATGCCATCTTGTCCTACTTTTTTTTATGTTTTGATATTGTCTACTATCGCCCAGACATTAAGGTATTATTTTTGTTATTTATTGATTTTATGTTCATTTGTTTCGTCCTGTTTTTTTGTTTTGTATTGACATATCAGAGTGGGAGGGCTGAGCATGCTTTGCTGCTTGCTCATCTATGGGCACGATAGCTCTCACCACCTTATCCAGGCAGGCAGGGAAGCAGCAGGCAGGGTGAGCCCGCTTCACTATACACTGGTTTGGTGAGGTGGCTGAGGGTAGACTGAGCAGGCACTCTTTACCTCCTGATGTCGGTCCAGTGGTGTGGGAGCATTCACTGCCCCTCGCCAGATGGGCAGGAGTGTTGGACAGGGAATGGTACAGGCTTGCTTTCCACCATTCAGCAGCTGGCCAAGTCATGGGAGGGAAGAGGCAGTGCAGGCCTGGTTGTGTTGCAAGGCTGGCAGGAAGAGGGGAGAGGTGGTTATAGGGCTAGGTGGGAGGGAGAAAGAAAAGAAAAAGGAGACAAAGAAAGAAGAAATGGCAGCACAGTGGGGGTTTGCAGGTGGGGGTGGGGCTGACCTGTGGCAGTGGTTGGTCGGTGGCTCTCTAGCCATGCCAGCCCAGTGGTGGCCAGTGGGAAGGGGTGGAGGTGATGGCTGGGGCTAGGTGGGAGGGAGAAAGAAAAGAAAAGAGAGGCAAAGAAAGAAAAACAGAAGGAAAAAAAAAAAAAAAACAGAGCAGCACAGCCAGAGCTAGCAGGTGCAGACGGGGTGGATCTGGGGGCTGGCAGAAATGGTGGGAGGTGGCATTCAGGGCTAGGTGGGAGGGAGAAAGAAAAGAAGGAAATAAAAAGAAAAGAAAAAAGAAATGGCAGCACATTGAGGACTGGCAGGTGATGGCAGGGTGAAGCCGAGGCAGCAGCAGGCCAGTGGCACTCTATTTGCAGCAGTGCTGCAGGGCCAGCGGGAAGGTGGGGAGGTGGTGTACAGGGCTATGAGAGGGAGAAAGAAAAGTAATGATGGAAAAAAAGAGGAAAAAAATGGCAGTGTGGTGGGGCTGGTGAGTGAGGGCAAGGTGAACCCAGGGGCTGGTGGGAAGGGAGAGGAGGTGGCTTAAGGGGCTAGATAGCAGCGAGAAAGAAAAAGTTAAAAAATAAAATTAAAATAATGATGCAGTGGGAACCGGTGGGGTCAGGGAAGACCCAGGGCAGGGGCCACCTGGTGGGAAGGGGAGAAGTGGTGTATGGAGCTAGGTGGGAGGGACAAAGACAAGGAAGAAAAAAAAAATTAGCAGTGTGGTGGGGACCAGTTAATGGGAAGGGAAGGGAGTTGGCATATGGAGCTAGGTGGGAGGGAGAAAGAAAAGAAAGAAAACATAAAAAAATGGCAGCATGGTGGGGGTTGGCAGGTGGGGGTGGGGCAGACCTGAGGTGGTGGCAGGCTGGTGGGAAAGGGGAGCAGGTGGCATGTGGGGCTAGGTGGAAGGGAGAAAAAAAAGAAAGAAAAAAAGGTGGTATAGCGGGAGCCAGCAGGAAGGGGGTAATGGTATACAGGTTAGGTGGGAAAGAGAAAGAAAAGGAAGAAAGAAGGAAAACAAAAGGGGGGAGAAAAAGCATGGTGGGAGTGCAGGGCAGGCCCAGGGGGTGGGGGCAGCTTATATTGTAGACCCTTGCAGTGAGGGCTGCTGGGTTGAGGGGGTTCTTGCTTCTACTCACCAGAAGGGTCAGAGGTGGGAAAGCGTGTTTCTCTGGTTACGGGGTTCTCTGTCTCCTGTTGGGAGCTCCATGAAGTTGCCTTCCCGTATGCCCTGTCTGGGATCATCGCTGGCTTTGTTTTAAGATGGCCAGGCTATGTCATGTTAGTTGGCAGGGGACCTCCACTCCATATCTCTCCTCATTCTCTGTTTTCCATCAGTTTCTTCTTCCATTTGGTATTTGATCTAGTTCTTTATCCTTTCATTTTGATGCTCAGGATTCCCATACTGATGATTGTATCTGTTTTACTTAGTTTTTCAGGTCTTTGCTCCAGGGGGACAACATGGCGTGTCTGTCTAGGGAGTCATGTTCTCAAAACTCTTAAAAGAACTTCTCCTAAGTGAAATTGCATCTCAAGAAATTATGCTGAGAACTGCAGAGGAACAAGATCTTTCTGCAGATAAACTTCTCACAGCCACTCTCAGTCTTTGAAAAGTTTCATAATTTATTTCTTTTCTTTCCTCTCAGGCCCACTCACCTCTCTTTTCCAGCTACCAACACATAGTCTTCTATTGGATATCTTTCTCCAAGATCCTCTGGAACGCTCCAACTTCTCCTCCACCTGCCATTTCCAAAACAAACACACAAACTCTTTTCTTCTTGCAGGAGTTTTTGCTAGTCACTGTGAAAAAACAGGTTAATAACAAAACGAGCATTCAGGTTAGTTTCTGCAAAGCTATGGGAATCTCAGAGAGTATAAACAGCATTTATCTCTTGTTTTCACCAATACAGGGCTTGACTAGCTGTGTCCCAGCCTCTTACTATCCTTCTTTTCTGGATGGTCCCTTCTGCCTCACTTGACAACTCTTCTATTTCTGGTATGGGGAGGTGCTATCTTATCGTTATTCCTCGTTTCTCATTGAGCACTGGGCCTCTGTAAATGATCAGATTCTCTGGTTTGGGCCCCCACATCTGCATGATCCCCTAGCTCTCCCTCTCAGAGGGAACTGTACCCTGGTGTGACTGATCTCAAAAGTCAGCATAGAGGTTATTCCTGACTTGTGTGGGGAAAACATCACCATTCTGTCCAGGTAGCTAAAACATTGCTATTTTCCACTGGAGTATGGCATTTTTTTTAACCTCTCTGTGCCTCCATTTCTGTATCTCTGTAAGAACAGTATTGACTTTAGACAGTTGTGAAAATTAAGTGAGCTGACACAAGGTGCTTGGAATAGTGTCCAGCCCGTAGTATGAGCTCACTCTAGATTAGCTCCTTTGTTTATTTCAGGCCACTTTTTCTTTCTTTCTAACCAGTGACCAGTTGCTTTCAAGTAGACTTTGACTCATGGTGACCCCACATGTGTCAGAGTAGAGTTGTACTCCATAGGGTATTCAATGACTAATTTTGCAAAAGTAGATCGCTAGGTGTTTCTTTTGAGGTGCCTCTGGGTGGACTCAAACCTCCATCTTTTTGGTCAGCAGCTGAGTGTGTTAACCATTTGCACCACCCAGGGGCTCCTTTCCTTCTAGGGCAGCACTAATTAAGGAGACCTGATTTGGGTTTCACTTTCCAGCTAAGAGTCCCTAAAAAAACTTTATTCTCTTCTCTCTGTCCTCTCCTCTCTGACCTGACTGTAGGTTGTACTGGCTGTAAAGTGAGCCTCACACACCCAGGAGACTGTTCTCCTCACCCATTTATAAAGCATGCATTGTGTACCATAGATGTTTTTATTAGCATAATAAGTACTATCCTCAGAGGTATTTAACTATCATAGTTATCAAAAATGTTGATGAACTCACTTAATGCGTCACAAATACACACAAAAATGTTTGTAGAGAAAAAAACTAATACACAAGGGAATTAAAATAACACTGCCACCATCACTACTAGGGAATGAACTTCTGGCTTCTGGTGCTAATTGCTGCATTAGAAAAATGATAGTAGCTCTTTGTATATATATTTTTTTCTCTCTTTGAAGTAAACTTTTGCTGGTTTTCCTAAAGATGACTCTAACCACAGACTTCTGCATTTGAAATTAAAAGCTAATGGATCTACCTTGGGAAATGTGTCTGAGAGCTAGATCATAGAGCTAGATCAACCAATTCAATGAACGGACTTTATGTGGCTCCCTATATAAACAAACACACTATAACAACAATAACAACCATAAGAACTTGAATGATGCAGTTGGGGACATTTGAACGCTGATTATTTGTGAGATTGAAAAATTACTGTTCATTTTTGTGTGTGGTTGTGTTTTTAAAAGTAGCCCCTAAATTTTAGAGATACATACTAAAATATTTGTGAGTGAAATTATATCCTATATTGGGTTTGCTTTATAATAATCTAGTGTATGGGGGAGGGAGGAGTGGGTGGAAGTATAGACAAAACAAATTTGGCCATGAGTTGATTATGGTTCAACTGAGTGATGGGTACATGAGGGTTCATCACATTTCTCTCTCTACTTTTGCATATGCTTAAATTTTTCTGTGTTAAAAACAAAAGAACCAAGTCAAGTATCTTTTTTCCTCATATTATTTAGCTTCTTTTTAATTAAATTTTAAAAACTTGAGGGAGGGACTTTCCATCTCTGCAAACTGTGTCACCCACATCCTAAACATTAGGACTTTGGATTATTGTCATCCTATTCTTCCAAATCATGGCTGAAAGAGTGATTTTATGGAAGAAAATTCACATCCTACCTGACCTGCCAGAACCATCTGATATCAATGATCACCCCCCAGGGGCAGATTTTCCAATAAGCAAGATAAGCACAGTGGTTACCTTGCTTACCAGATCATCTGTAGTGAATAATTTCACATTTTTTCACCACTTCAAAGATTCTACTTCTAGGTATGGCTGGCATCTGTCTCTCTCCCAGATCCACAGCACCTTTCTACAGAATCAAAGCCTCTTTTCAAATTTACAATCCTTGACAGGGACAGATTACGTAGTAAGCAAGGTAAACACAGGCTTACTTGTGCTTACTTACTAATCTATAATGCACAATTTCCCATGTATCATACACACTCCCTTTTTAGAAACTCTTTTCTTCTTTCCATGACACATCAGAAAAACTCCTGTTTCTCCACCAGCTTCTCTGGTTCCTCCTGTTTCTCTAGTTTACGCCAGACAACAAATAAAGTTGTAGTTCCTGGTATGGCCCTTGGTCCCCTTCTTTTTCTCTACACCCTTTGTTTGTTGATCTTCCCAGCTCCATGGTTCAAGTATCATTTCATTCATTCATTTACTCATTTGGTATTTTACCTTGATATGGTCATATGACTTGGAATCTGCTTTGATTTATTAAATTTTTAGAGTATTAATTTGTTAACTGTTTATCAATTCATTTTAAAACATTTATTAAGCTTCTAGTATGCACCAGATACTAGGTTGAATGCAGAAGGCATAAAGCTGAATAAGACGTGATCTTTTTACCAAAAATTTCATAATAATGTGTTGAAGTTTCTTCAATTTGCTTCTCAAGTTCTGATCTCTTTCCTCAGATCTAGATAGATCAAATTGTCAACCGGGTAGGCTGTTAGCTCTTCAAAATGAGAACATTAAAAAGAGCCCAGCTTTGCCTCTCAACCTGCGTTGTTCTCATCATTCCTGTTCCTGGTCTCATAGTTCTTCAATCAAAGCCCCAGCGCTGAATTGTCTTCCTTTGTCTCTTCACCTTCCCAGCCTTGATTCCTACTCCTTCCCTACACATACCTTATGCTTTAGTCAATAACTATGTCCTGAACACACCGCAACCTCTTCACAGCCATCAGAAAACTTCAATTTAGGATGCACATTGTAACAACATTAACTTTTATTCAGTGACTTCTATTCCCATTTTAAATGCATTATTGTAATGTATCTTCTACCTGTGGCTATCTATGGAAGATGTATTATCATTTTGTTTTATATATGAGGAAATCAGATGACTTACTCAAGGTCACATAGCTGATAAGAGTCAGGGCCAGAAAAATATTTTTCCTGGTCTCAGGTCTGTACACTTTTTGCTACTTGATAATTATGAAGAAGTACAAGGTAATTCTCAGCTTCTCTCAGCAGCATTTCCTAAAGGGTGTTCCTTGAGATGTTCATTGAAACTGTTTAAAAAAAAAAAACTCTATAGAGAAATAAATTTGGAAAATGATAGGAAGTTAAAATGGATTTCTTTTCTGCCATTTTTCTTTGTATCTTTAATATGCTGATGTGCATTGTGAAAATTTTATAGCATTTTCCAAAGGTATTTGACCAGAGAACCATGGCTTCACACTCTTTCAGGGCTTGTTTTCTCCAGAATGCATCTGAGGACATGCCATCCTACAGGAAAAGAACTCTGGGTCACAACGCTAGGCCTTATTCTCTTGATTTCACTTGCCAAGAGAAATCCTAACTTTAACATTGCCCTGGTTGACTACTCAATAGCAAGCTTGTTATGAATTAAGTCATACATCATTTTCAACCCTTGTTAGAAGCTTTTCTTAAGCTTAGCTCAGTTCATGACTGAAAGAAGGCCCTTGCCTTCTGACAGAGAACCAGTGGGGTCTGTACACACATCCTTGGGAAAATCATGTTATTAATTAATAACAGCTTCCACGTTTTAAGCACTTGCTAAGTCCAAGACATTGAGGCAAGTACTTTTACACTCATTGTGTCATTTAACCCTCACTACTACCCTGAGGAGTAGGTACTAATTTGACTTCTATTTAACAAATAGAAAAGGAAAGGCTCAGTAGTACACAGACATCCACAGCCACACAAGTATCCGGACAAGCCTGAGGCTCACATCCAAGTCTATCTGACCTGAGCCCATGCTTTTAGTCCTACACTGTTATGCTCTGACTCATCAAAATAGTTGAATCTGATTAAATGAATAGAATAAGACGATAACAGAAGAGACCAGTGTCTGTGTCTGCCTAATAATATCCACGGCTGTATTCCTACAATGCCTACGTGTAGAGGTGCCCAAGAAATCTTTACTGAACAGATGTTGAATTGAGTGATACGATGTAAAATCTTATAAGGGGAGACTAGACAATGGAGCAAACGTTGAAAAAAGCATCCATTAAACAACATGATTTCTTTCCTGCGAGCATGTGAAAAAAAATCACATCACTCCTTGGAATGACTGCAATGATTTTGAGGCTTCTTTATTTCACCAGGTTCATAATTTCCCTGTTGCCTTATTAAGTTAGAGATCCAGTTGTCGAGGCTGGGCTGTCATCATCTCCACTCTCTGTTGTTTCTCTATTATTATGCATTGCAGTTGCAGCAGGGTATGAATCAGGCATACTTACACAAGCTGCAGTTACCTAAAGGAGAATTGCCACTTAGTCATGTATCAACTACATGCCTGCCCAACCAGTAAAGATATAATCCTAGATACTTGAGCAGGTGATATATCATCTTAGACAGACACTTCATAAGGAAAGACATAAAAAAGAAGATGTAAAATCATTTTATAGGTAACTTATTGAACTGTAAGAGAGAGATTACAAATGTTATGATACCATCTTCAAAGGAAGTGCATAGGTGTATTTAGATGGGTTTCTTACACCAAGATAAGATAAAGATAATGAAATGTACGTACCTTAGGTGATGACTAAAGAAGGAAATAGTGATTACCTAAAAGGGTGTGAAGAGTGTAAGTAGCCAAGGAGGGACAGAATTGGGCGGCCCAAGAGTTAAATAATTAGGAAAAAACAAAGATGGCAGGAGAGAAAGGAGGGAACATTTAGTCAAGGGCTTGAAACTATGCTTTCAGTCTCTTAATATTAAGCATATTCAAGTGACTATCTGATTCAACAAGATGGGATTTGAAGGTTACTTTAAGTTAAGGTATAACTTACCACATTTTAAACAATTTTAGGGCTAGCATAAGTGATGATCTTCAAAGAGCATGCTGCTGACACCATTCCCATCTGTGTGTCCTCTAATATAAACACCAGTGTACACAGTGATTCTTTCCATAGTGGGGACACCTTAGTCTAATTTATTTTTATCTATTGACTTTGCCTTATCCAACTCCTTCTTAACAGGATTTGAAGAGTTGTGATACACACTAAGGTTAATAAAACCAAGCAGTTCTTATTCATTTTTATTCACAGCTTCTAGCATTAATTTGAGGCATGATAAGCACTAGAAGAAAAAATGCTTGTTCAAAGACTGGATAAAGGATCTAAATGACTAAAGGAAAATCTGGTTAAAACAACCATTATTATATTTTGGCTCCAAAAATATTTTTTTTCATGACATTAACTGTTCCTTGAAAGGCCTGCAGTTTCCACCCCACAGAACCTTTTGTAATCTAATACCAAGCAGAATTATAGGATTTAAGGCATTTACATCTCCACTGGTGCTGTGCTACAAGCTGCCAAATGCCAGCGAAATGGTATAGGAAACACAAGCAAAACATTGACATGTCAATATCGCTCTCTAGAAATACACCTGTTCGTTTAGAAAGTGACTTAACTTTTTCTTTCCTAACATAATCATATAAAAATAATTAAAAAACTCTTTGCTAGAAAATTATCTTACGCCTACAGCCTAACGCTCATGGAAGCAGCAGTCAAGAAATCAAATGACTCATTGCATTGTGCAAATCTGCTGCAAAATACCTCTTTAAAGTGTTAAAAAGCAAAGATGTCACTTTAAGGACTAAGATGTGCCCGACCCAAGCCATGTTTTCAATCACCTCATATGCATGTGAAAGTTGGACAATGAATAAGGAAGACTGAAGAAGAATTGCTTTCAGAACCTGGACTATATGAAGAGGAATGCAGCATCAGGATTGGTGGAAGACTCATCAACGATTTGTGATATGCAGAGGACACAACCTTCCTTGCTGAAAGTGAAGAGGACTTGAAGGACTTACTGATGAAGATCAAAGAAGGCAGCCTTCAGTATGGATTGCACATCAACATAAAGAAAAAAAAAGTCCTCACAGCTGGACCAATAAGCAACATCATGATAAATGGAGAAAAGATTGAAGTTGTCAAGGATTTCATTTTCCTTGGATCCACAGTCAATGCCCATGGAAACAGTAGTCAAGAGATCAAATGACGTATTGCTTTGGACAAATCTGCTGCAAAAGACCTCTTTAAAGTGTTAAAAAACAAAGATGGCACCTTGAAGACTAAGATGTGCCTGACCCAAGCTATGGTATTTTCAATCGCCTCAGATGCATGTGAAAGCTGGACAATGAATCAGGAAGACCAAAGAAGAATTGTTGCATCTGAATTATGGTGTTGGCAAAGAATATTGAATATACCATGGACAGCCACAAGAATGAACAAATCTGTCTTGGGAGAAGTACAGCCATACTTCGAACACGTTATCAGGAGGGACCAGTCCCTGGAGAAGGACATCATGCTTGGTAAAGTAGAGGGTTAGCTAAAAAGAGGAAGCCCCTCCACAAGATGGATTGACACAGTGGCTGCAACAATGGGTTCAAACATAGCAATGATTATGAGGATGGTGCAGGACCTGGCAGTGTTTTGTTCCTTTGTACATAGGGTAGCTGTGAGTTGCAACCAACTTGGCGGCATATTACAACAACAGAGGAGTAATGAACATTAGAGAACCTCAAATGCTTTGAGTTTCAAATTTGCCATGCTTGCTGAAATGTAGGTTCCTGGGTCCCTCCTCAGATCTACTAAATCAGAACATCCAGGGATCAGGCCTGAAAATGTATACATTTTGAAAGCTGGGAAAGATTTTGGAATCATGCCCCTGTCCTTTGTTATCTAAAGCACGTTATTTCTAAAAGGATGATCTGAGGAGACCCAGGCCACAGAGCTCAGAGCTCCAGCAGAACCCAGTTCTCTGCCTCCCACCCCCAGCTCGATCTACCCTCCTGCATTGTCGCTAGATGCTTGCTTTCTGATTTCTAGCTTACATTCCCGAATTATTTGATTCTATCTTTCAGTACACAAATGGCCTCCTGAGGTTTTCAAGTACCAGCATTGTATGTTGGAAAGATACGAGTAAGGAGGAAGTAAATTTGAATCTAGACTTTCTCTGTATGATCTTGACCAAATTACTTCACGTCTTCAACCTACATTTCCTCATCTATAAAAATGTGGACAATAATGATAACCTTCTGACTGTGAAGATCACATGAGATAACAAGAGTTAGTGCCTGGCACATACTAGATGCTCAGTAATTATTATTTCCTTCCTTCTCTCTCAATTTTACTGGACAAATATCTACACCCTAGTCTTTATATGGCAGATCAGGACCAAGATGAGTATCAGACAGTGCAGGCCCAGCATATTGTGGAGGTAGGGTTTAGGGAGGGGCAATAAGGTTAAAAGGGGCAACTTCTAGAGGATTTGTCCTGAAACTGTACAACAAGACTATCGCTTTTGTTTACATTCTGTATTCTTTGGGGTGGCTTGAGGGAACCTTTTGAGGGTAAGGGCACGTTAAAGCTACTCTTGCCCCCAGCCACCCTTTAGTGCTGCCATTTGTGGTAGGGGCCCCATCCCAAAGTTCTGTCATTAAAGTCTCTACCTTGCTTTGATCTCACACCACTAAAGCCAACAAGTGTGCTCCAGGACAGGTACTTTCTCTGATGTGAAGTGGTTGTGATAGATATAGTTCTCTTAATTAATTCATTCAACAAACGATTATCAAATGCCTATATTGTCCAACTGTCCTTTAAGGAACTCAGGGTATAATCTAGAAGTCACTCTGGATTCAAGAACTCATGTTCTGGCTCCATTTCAGTATCCTGGACACTGCCCTATTTTTATAATCATTAAAATCAATGTATTGTAGAACAATCTCACATTTGTCAATCTCTCAGCACTGGCTCTGACTCCAGTCATCAGTTTACTAAGTCAAGAGTAGAAGTGAAATTCCACAGTTGCTGCTAAGGGTAGGCATTTCAGTCATCATCCTCTCATCATGAAGTGATACTTCTCTGAGGTTAGGAATGGGATTCTCCTCCTCGTCTTCCTCCTCCTTCTTAATAGTAGTAAAATATACACAACATAAAATTTGCCATTTTAACGATTTTCAAATGTACATCCCATGGAATTAATCACACTCACAATGTTGTGCAGCCAACACCACTATTCGTTTCCAAAACTTTTTCCTCACCCCAAACAGAAACTCTGTACCCATTAAGCAATAACTCTCCATTCCTCTCTACCTCTAGCCCTGCTAACCACTAATCCACTTTCTGTCTGTATGAATTTGCCTATTCTAGGTACCTCAAATAAATAAAATCATACAATATTTGTTGTCTTGTGTCTGGCTTTTTCACTTAGCAAAATGTTTTCAAGGTTCATCCATGTTATAGCATGTATGAGAACTTCATTCCTTTTTACGGCTTAATACTATTCCATTGTATGTATATACAACATTTAATTTATCCTTTCATCTGTTGATGGAGACCTGAGTTGTTTCCACCTTTCGGCTGTTGTGAATAATGCTGCAATGAACATTGGTGTACAAGTATCTGTTTGAGTCCCTGCCTTCAAGTCTTTTGGGTATGTACCCGGGAGAGGAATTGCTGGGTCACATATAGTAATTCTATGTTTAACTTTTAAGAAACTGCCAAACGTTTTTCCATAGCAGCTGCACCATTTTACATTCTTATCAGCAAAAGATGAGGGTTTGAATTTCTCCACATCCTTGTCAACACTTGTTATTTTCCTTTTTTTTAAAAATAGCCATCCTAAACAAACTATGGTATGTACACACAATGGAGTACTATGCAATGAGAAAGAACAACGATGAATCTGTGAAGCGTCTCATAACATGGATGAAACTGGAGGACATTATGCTGAGTGAAATAAGTCAATCACAAAAGGGCAAATATTGTATGAGACCTCTATTGTAAAAACCCATGAAAAAGTTCACACACAAAATGTAACTATCTTTGTTGGTTACCAGGGATGGGAGGGGTTGGGGGGAGGAATACTAAATAGGCAATAGATAAGTGGTATCTTCAGTGAAGGGTGAGACAGTACACAATACAGGGGAAACTAGCACAACCTGTACAAGGAAAGGTCATGGAAGCCCCATAGACACATCCAAACTCCCTGAGGGACTGAATTGCTGGGCACAGGGCTGTAGGGACCATGATCTCAGGGAACATCTAGATCAATTGGCATGACACAGCTTATAAAGACAATGCTCTACATTCTACCTTGGTGAGTAGTGTCTGGGGTCTTAAAAGCCTGTGAGCAGCCATCTAAGGTACTCCACTGGTCTCATCCCTTCAGGAGCAAGGGAGAATGACGAGAACAGGATACAAGGAAAAGATTAGTCCGAAGGACTAATGGACCACAGCTACCAAGGCCTCCACCGGACTGAGTCCAGTACAGCTAGATGGTGCCCGGCTACCACCACTGACTGCTCTGACCAGGATCACAACAGAGGATTCTGGACAGAGCTGGAGAAGGATGTAGAACAAAATTCTAACTCACAAAAAAAATACCAGATTTACTGGCCTAAAGGAGACTGGAAAAACTCTGAGAGTATGGCCCCCAGACACCGTTTTAGCTCAGTGGTGAAGTCATCTCCGAGGTTCACCGTTCAGCCTGGGAGTGGACAGCCCCATAAAACCAAATGGGACTAATGAGGTACAGCAGTCCAGGAACAAAGGCCAAAAGGCAGAAAGGGACAAGGAAGCTGGTGATAGGGAACCCAAGGTTGAGTAAGGATAGTGTTGATGTGTTGTGAGGTTGTTAACCATTGTCATAGGGCAACATGTGTACTAACTGTTAAATGAGAAACTATTTTGTTCTGTAAGCCTTCATCTAAAGTGAGAATAGTAGCACAATTGGAAGAGCGTAGTTGA
Source organism: Trichechus manatus latirostris (assembly GCF_000243295.1). Lineage (NCBI taxonomy): Eukaryota > Metazoa > Chordata > Mammalia > Sirenia > Trichechidae > Trichechus > Trichechus manatus. The sequence goes on from NW_004444090.1 coordinate 5,357,151, forward strand.
TGTCACTGAACTATGCATGTAGAAATTTTTGAAATGGTGTATCTTTGGCTAACTATATATACACCAAAAAAAAAAAAGTTGAGAAGGGAGAGAGTTGACATGTTGTGGGGCTGTTAACCAATGTCATAAAACAATATGTGTACTACTGATTCATGAGAAACTATTTGTTCTGTAAGCCTTCACCTGAAGTACAATAAAAAAAAAAAAAATAGCTATCCTATTGAGTGTGAACTGGTATCTCATTGTGGTTTTGATTTGCGTTTCCCTAATGACTAGTAACATTGAGCATCTTTTCATGCAAGCATTGGCCATTTGTGTATTTTTGGAGAAATGTCTATTCAAGTCCTTTGCCTATTTTTTGAGTGGGTTGTTATCTTTTTGTTTTTAAGTTGCAGGAGCTCTTTATATATTCTGGAATATTAAACCCTTATCAGATATATGGTTTCAAAATACTTTCTCTCATTCTGTAGGTTGTCTTTTTCACTCTTTTCTTAATAATATCCTTTGATGCACAAACTTTTTAATTTTGATGAAGTCCAGTATCTTTTTTTTTCTTTTCTTGCTCATGCTTTTGGTATTGTATCTAAGAATCCATTGGTAAATACAAGATTCTGAAGATTTACTCGTATGTTTTCTTCTAAGAGTTTTATAATTTTAGCTCTTATATTTAGATCATTGATCCATTTTGAGTTAATTTTTGTATAAAGTTGAAGAGACTATTCTTTCCCCCATTGACTGGACTTGGTGTCCTTGTCAAAAACTATTGGCCATAGATGTACGGGTTTATTTCTGGACTTGCAATTCTATTCACACTGGTCTATATGTCTGTCCTTTTATCAGTACCACATTGTTTTGATTACTGTAGCTTTATAGTATATTTTTTTAAATAATATTTTATTGTGTTTTCAGTGAAAGTTTACACAGCAAATTAGGTTCCATTCAACAACTTTTACACAATTTTTTCAGTGACATTGGTTGCATTCTTCACAACGTGTCAACATTCTCATTATTTCTGTTCTGATAGTTCCATTTCTAGTGATTTAGTTTCCCTGCTCCCTTACCTTCACATCTTTGCTTTAAGTAATTGCTACAATTGGGTCTCATAGAAATGATTTTTTTAAAGGAGTGCAGCTCTCAGGAGTGATGTTCTTTATTTTGTGAGCCAGTTTGTTATTTAGCTAAAAGGCAACCTTAGGGGATAGTTTTGGTTCAAGGTTTAAAGAGTATCTCAGGGCCATAGTCTTGAAGAGTCCAGTAGTCTCAACCAATCCAGTAAGTCTGAACTTTTTAAGAATTTGAGGTCTGTTCCAGATTTTTCTCCCATTCTATCAGGATCCATCTATTGTGGTCCTGATCAGAACGATCAGTTGTGGTAGCCAGGCACCATCTAGTTCTGATCCTTGGGTAGAAAAGGCCATGGTTCATGTTTTAGACAATTACTCCTATCGACTAGTTTCTTCTCAGAGTCTTGGGTTCCCTTCTTTCTCTTTTACTCTGGACAAGTAGAGATCAATAGTTGTATCTTAGATGGCTGCTCGCAATCTTTTAAGACCCCAGATACTACTTACCAACCTGGGATGTAGAATGTAAACTTTATGAACTTTATTATACCAATTGTCTGAGTTGTCCCATGAGATTACGGTCCTAAGCCTTCATACCCAAAAAACCAATCCTGTGAGGTATTTGATTATATCTAAAAAGTATCCCAAACTTACCCCTTATGTTATTAATTATATGTATGGATATTTGTACATGCAACCGCATACGTGCATGTACATATACATGTAAAAAAAATTGGCACAGCAGCATATATGAAAATATCTCACAGGGGGAGGGAGCGATAGGTAAACAAACATAGAAGGCATGCGTTATTTGCATAAAAATACAGTGCACCCATACATACACATATATAGACATGTATTTACATACTTGTACACATACATGCATACATGTATACAGATATACCCATACGTATATTTTTTGGTTGTTGTTCCTGTTGATTCAGACTTAAATATAGCATTTACCAGAACATCCTTTTTTCTTTTGTACATCTCAGTGACATCATTTACCTTGATCAAGCTATGCTCACTTCACCCAGAGTCGATGTTACCTTTCCCATCACCAAAATTAACAAGTGTCTACTATAATCCAAGAAGCTGGACTATATGAAGAAGAACGGGGCATCAGGATTGGGGAAAGACTCATTAACAACCTGTGTTATGCAGATGACACAACCTTCCTTGCCAAAAGTGAAGAGGACTTGAAGCACTTACTGATGAAGATCAAAGACTACAGCCTTCAGTATGGATTACACATCAACATAAAGAAAACAAAATCCTCACAAATGGACCAGTAAGCAACATCATGATAAATGGCGAAAAGATTGAAGTTGTCAAGGATTTCATTTTACTTGGATCCACACCACAATCAATGCCCATGGCAGCAGCAGTCAAGAAATCAAAAGACACATTGCATTGGGCAAATATGCTGCAAAAGACCTCTTTAAAGTGTTGAGAAGCAAAGATGTCACCTTGAAGACTAAGGTGCACCTGATCCAAGCCATGGTATTCTCAATCGCCTCATATGCATGCGAAAGCTGGACAATGAATAAAGACGACTGAAAAGGAATTGACACCTTTGAATTGCGGTGTTGGTGAAGAATATTGAATATACCATGGACTGCCAAAGGAATGAACAAATCTGTCTTGGAAGTAAGTACAGCCAGAATGCTCCTTAGAAGCAAGGATGGAGAGACTACATCTTACATGTTGTCAGGAGGGATCAGTCCCTGGAGAAGGACATCATGCTTGGTAAAGTAGAGAGTCAGCGAAAAAGAGGAAGACCCTCAGTGAAATGGATTGACACAGTCACTGCAACAATGGGCTCAAGCATAACAACGATTGTGACCATGGCGCAGGACCAGGTAGTGTTTTGTTCTGTGGTACGTAGGGTCGCTATGAGTTGGAGCCAACTCGACGGTACCTAACAACAACAATAACACTATCTAGAGAATGATTCCCCCTCTCACCTCCCACCCATCCCTGGTAACTACCAATAAGTGCTGGTCTGTGTATATGTAGCAATTCTTGTCTTTTTATAAAAGTGAGATGATACGGTATTTGTCCTTTTGTGATTGATTTATTTCACTCAACATAATGTCCTCCAGATTAATCCATGTTACAAGATGTTTCGCATACTCTTCATTATTCTTTATAGCTACATAGTATTCCATTGTATGTATGTACCACATTTTGTTTATCCATTCTTCTGTTGATGGGCACTTAGGTTGTTTCCATCTTTTTGCTATTGTGAATAGCGCTGCAATGAACATACCCATTGCCATTGAGTCAATTGTGATTCCTAGTGACTCTACAGGACAGAGTAGAACTTCCCCATGGGGCTTCCAAGGAGCAGCTGGTAGATTCCAACTGTTGACCTTTTGGTTAGCAGCCTGAGCTCTTAACCAGTGCGCCACCAGGGATCCGCAGTAACACAGGTGTACATATGTCTGTTTGTGTCATTACTACTATATTTCCAGGGTATTTACCTAGAAGTGTAATTGCTAGATCAGGTTTGTAGTACATTTTGAAATCTGGAAATATTAGTCCTCTTACTTTGTTCTTCTTTTTTTCATGATTGTTTTGGTTATTTGGGGCCCTTTTCAATTCCATGTGAATTTAAGGATTGGCTTTTCCATTTCTACAAAAACAGCTGTTGGAATTTTAATAGGGATTGCCTTAGGTCTGTAGATCAGCTTGGGTAGTACTGACAGTAATATTAAGTCTTCCAATCCATAAACACAGGATGCCTTTTCACTTATTTAGGTCTCCTTTAATTTCTTTTACCAATATTTTATAGTTTTCAGTGTTTTATAGTCTTTTACCTCCTTGGTTAAATTTATACATAAGCATTTTATTCTTTTAGATGTATTATAAATGAAATTGTTTTCTTAATTTCCTTTTCAGACTGTTCATTGCTGGTGTATAGAAACCCAACTGATTTTTGTGTGTTGATCTTGTACCCTGCAACTTTGCTGAATTTGTTTGCTGACTGTAACAGCTTTCTTGTGGAATCTTTGGGATTTTCTGTATACAGAAACATGTCATTTGCAAATTTTTTACTTTTCATTCAAAATCACTAATGTGTTTCAATATTAATTCATTTAAACATATATATTGGATGCTTGCCACATTGTAGAAGGCAAATCAGTCTCTACCCGCCAGGAACTTGCCATCTAAACAAATATTCCTTGACAAATCATTTGGGATCAGTGGGGAGAAGAAAGGACTTAGATTTTGAGTTAACATCTACCAGTCTTTAGTGATGGGGTGCAGCACAGAGTTAGGTTAATTAACTGTGTTGGCTTAGACTGTCCTAGAGAGATTCTTTTCCATTGTATTTTTAATTGAAACAAGGGAAGCTCCATTTCTGCCATTCAGAACAGGGCCACTTTCTTGTGCAGGGGGTCTGGGGGAAGTGGAACAAGGTTTGGCTGGCTTTGAACTTAGCAGGCCTCTGTCCTCAGTGCCAGAGAGAATATCCCTGAGGATGTAGTCTCCTATGCTCCCCGATACCCCCACCCTGGACCAGAGCCAGCAGCAGTTGCCCAGTCCGGCTTCGTGCTGGCAGATGCAATGTCCTTGAAGATCACTAGAGGGAGATGAGTGCCTGAGACACCAGCCTACTGACCAGGATCAGCAGTCACTCAGGGTGAATTCAGCATCCTCTGGAAAACAGTTAAATCAAAGATAGGATTGCCAGATAAAGTACAGGACCCCAGTTAAATTTGAATGTCAGATAAACAACAAATCCAAATGCTAAAAAAATTATTTGTTATCTGACATTCAAATTTAACTGGTGCCCTGTGTTTTCATTTGCAAAATTTGGCAATTATGGGAGGAGCCCTGGTGGCACAGTGGTTAAAGTGCTCAACTGCTAACCGAAAGGTCACCAGTTGCTCCGGGGAGAAATTCCCTAAAGATTTACAGCCTTGGAAACCCTATGGGACAATTCTACTCTGTCCTATAGGGTTGGAATCTGCTGACACTACAGATTTGTTTTGTTTTCAACCTTGGAGCCCTAGAAAGACTCAAAGTCCTTCTAGGAGATGGGGAAAAAAGGCAATATTTACTCCCTATCTACTACTTGAACCTAGAACAAAGTGTTGCATCCTTTGGACTTCAAGAGGTTGTTCTCTTCACAGTTGGCAGAAGAGCTGAGATGCAGCCTGTGACTTTGGCTACAGAGGCATAAGGAACAGTACTCTCCCTCAAAATGCCTCCTCCATTATCTTCTCTGAGGCAGAATGTGTCATTAAGGCCTTTCTGTGTTCAGGAGGAGTCCTTGGGTGGTGCAAACAGTTAACATGCTAGGCTGCTGACCTAAAGTTTGGAGGTTGGAGTCCACCCAGAGGCACCTGGAAGAAAGGTCTGATGATCTACTTCCAAAAACTCAGCCTTTGAAAACACTATGGAGCATAGTTCTACTCTGACACACGCGATAGCTGTGAGTAGGAGCCAACTTCACCGCAACTTGTTCGTTGGTTGTGTTGAGGAATTCATTCTAAATATGCAAATATCTGTAGGAGGAGAAAGACATAAACACTGTCAGTTATTTCCAGGAAAACTGCTTGGCAGCTTGTTGGAAAGCAGGCCCAGATGGAAAAAAAGAAAAAATAGATTAAATGCCCAGGTACAGAGGCAATAGGCAAAGGAGGGGACAAAGCATTAAGGCAAAAATTAGGACCACAGAAGAGGGATGCTGGAGTTACTAATGCTACGTTCCTAGTTAAAATATTGCCCAGGGCTGGAGACCTTTTGGAGAGTGCATTTAGAATCTGAATAGGCGGCTCATATCAAAAAATGACTTCTGGGCTCCTGGAATGCACGGCCATGATTACTATTTATTGTTTGTAATAGTTTTCTCAGACTGGATAAACTCTTTCGATTCCAAGGAGCATTTTTAGGAATTTCCAGGGAGACATTTAAATAAATGCAGTAACAGATTCTACTGTATGTTTGTATTTTTAGTCCTGATCATGCATACCCCAGGATTTTCTATTAAAAAAAAATTATTGATGCAGAAATGACATAAATAGCAAGGCACTGTTAGTAAATTAGCCAGCCTCTTTCAGATGGTTATTGTTGCCTTTTTCTGTGGAAATTGAATCCAGGCATTCATTTGGTAGTTGGAGCAGAGTTCTAATGTCCTTGGCGACTTAATAAAGTTGAGAGTAATTACAAGTGATCTGTGCTCACCATCAGCCAGGACATCAATCCCCACTTTTCTTCTTGCTCAATTTTCCTACTCAGAGTTGGCAAAGGTACATGGAAAGCTGAGAAAGTTCTTAGAACAAATATCTCCACAAGGCTTGCCATTCCTCCTTTGCTTCTCTTTTTTCCAAAGTCAATATCAAGCAAACAGTTCCCAATTGCTGGGGGAGTCTGCCTTAGCTTCTGAGAGGGCATTTAAATGACTGACCTTGAAGACACTTCATTATCCCCCAGTGCTGAAGGCCTAGGCTTTTTTTTTTTTTAAAGCGATGACATTAATATCACATTAAATCAGCAGGGGGCACAATTTCTTCAGAATGTGTTAGGCTTCGTTTTTTTTTTGTTTTTTTTGTTGTTGTTGATTCAAAACAAAAACACCTAGGCTGTTTCTTTGTGCTATTTTGAATTGGTGTTATCTGATAATCCAAATATTAAAATGTCATGCCCGGATTCATTTTCCACGGACAAAGGCAACATTAGCCATCTGAAAGAGGCTGGCTAATTTACTAACAGTGCCTTGCTAATTATGTCATTTCTGCATCAGTAATTATTTTTTTGAATAGACAATCCTGGGGTACACATGATCAGGACTGAAAACATACAGACTACAGTGGAACATGTTGCTGTATTTATTTAAAATGTCTCCCTAGAAACTCCCGATCTGAAGGTGACTACCATTTTTTGGGACATCTGGAAAATTGGTAGAAGACTGCATCTACTGAATTCATCAAGGGTGAGGCAGATACGTTTAAGGACAGCGTTTTACAGCTGCCTTGCACACCTTTAAGCCGTCTGTGCGCTCATAATACCTCACGATCAGATTTATTATATTCTCTTTTTGATTTGCTAAAAAGAAAAATTACTTTCTGAATAGGAATCGATGAACTTGCTTCACAGCGTTCCCATATGCGTGACTTGGCCAAAGCCCAAAGTGTTAGTTTCTGCATTTGTACTTGGCCCTGACTCTGTGCTGTCTTGGATTAATCACTTTATTTAGCTTGGCATTCATTTTACTGTCTTTAAATACAAAAATTGGTTATTCCTAACCCATGGGGATATTGTAAAGGTGCAGGACATCCTATCACTAAAGAGGTACTGAGAGTTCTTTAAAATTATTATTAAACGCAGTGTTAATAAAACAGCTCAAACTTATGTAGAATTTACTCCATTCCAGGCATGATTTCTTTGCATTTCTTAACTCATTCAATTAACTCATTCAGTTCCACCACAGTCCTTCAAGACACAGAAAGGTTAAGAAACTTGCCCAGAGTTACCAATGTTGTAACTCATGAAATCTCGCTTTAAAAACTGCATGAGTTGCAGCATTTTAAAGATTCAATTTTATTTTTTTGAATAAGTAATTGTCAAAATCGTTCAGATTATCCTGGAATACAGATTTCTGGGTTCCTGGAATTGGGGTGACTCACTCAGGCCATCTGCCCTTAGGTGTCCTTTTGAACCTTGAAGGAACTGGTTCCCTGGAGTCACCTTCAGGTCAAACAGCAGCTTAATAACCAGCATAGTGGAGACCGTTTGACCTTAGGCATTGGGTCTTTTGGAAAACTGTCCATGTGCAGCTAGCTTCTGAGAAGCAGGAACTTTGGGGTATGACTAGGGCTGTTTTAGGATGTATGGCTTGTCCTTGGTGACTGTTTCTGTAACCTGCCCTGTGCTTTGATGCTATCTCTTGAGAAATTAACATTACAATGACCTATATAACCCGTTTTCACTGTCCCCTTTTTGGAGACCCTTCCTGGTATGTTCAGGTGACCCTGTCAGATTCAGATTGTATCTACTCACAATAAATATATTCTGTTCATTTGTTGTTGGTGTTTCTCTAAGCATTTAGATTTTTAACATAATAAATAAATAAAACTAAAATGGTATAAGTGAGAAAATTTACTTCTATTCTATTCACCTCGTTCTCCTTCACCCCAGTATATACTTCCAGTGTTTCCTTATGCAATTACAAGCAAAAATGAGTACATATTCTTATTTCCCCTTTATGACATAATAAACATCACATTGTTTTCACTATTCTGAACTTTGCTTTTTTACTTAACAATCTATCCTTGATAGACATGCTATCAGGAGGGACCGTTCCCTGGAGAAGGACATCATGCTTAGTAAAGTAGAGGGTCAGAGAAAAAGAAGAAGACCCTCAACGAGATGGATTGACACAATGGCTGCAACAATGCGCTCAAACATAGCAACCACTGAGGATGGTGCAGTGCTTTGTTCTGTTGTGCATGTCACTGTGAGTTGGAACCGACTCGACAGCACTTAACAACAACAATCCTTGATACATTCTCAGAGTAGCACAGAGAGAGCATCCCATTCTCCTTCAGCCACGTATTTTACCATTGTGAGGATGTGCTATAGTTCACTTAATCTATGCTCTACTTCTGGAATTGGGTTGCTTCTCAGACTATTACAAACAACACCTCAACATCACTCATACGTGTCATTTTGTAATTGTGCAGGGTTATCTATAGGATAAAATTCCAGAAGGAGGATGTTTGGGGTAAAGGGTAAAAACATTTGTAATATTGCATAGATATTGCCATATTGTCGCTTTGTATGAGAGCCTAAAATCTAAAGAGGTTGGTTTGTGGAAGGCTATGGTCTACAGCTGGTGCCTTAATTCCATTTTGAGTCTTGACATAAGTTCAGATTCCATTTTAAGTTCTTTATGTTACTTCCCTAATGCTTAAATCCAAACTGTTGCCATGGAGTCCATTCTGACGCATAGTGACCCTACAAGACAGAGTAGTACTGCCCCACAGGGTTTCTAGGAGTGGCTGGCGGATTTGAACTGCTCACCTTTTGGTTAGCAGCTGAGCTCTTAATCACTGCATCACCAGGGATCCAGTGCTTGCTGACCATTAAACAAACAATGTAGCTATGCTTAGACAAATCCAGACAAGCCAAAGAGGGGCAGCTAGCTCTCAGGAAGAATGTGGTTAAAAGATTAACTAGTATGCCAAAAGACAGTTACACAAGGAACTTGCCTGGGCATGTCCGAAATGATTTACTGAAAATAGCCAATCAGCAGAACTTACTTTAGCTAGCCAATCAGAATATATTTTACTATTAGTTCCTGATATTCTAATATCTAAGCCCTGCGTGGCCTCTGACTGGTGGAGCACTGCGTTGCGAGCTTCTAAACCCTGTGCTTCCCAATTTGCAAATTGTTTTCTCCTCTAATAAACTTCTTGTTTTTATTTCAAACAGTGCAGATTTTTTTGCTCCCTGACACTTTCTAGGGATGCGTTGATAATTACTGGTGATTAGAATGCAAAAGTTGGAAACAAAGAAGAAGAATCCGTAGTTGAAAAAATATGGTCTGTGTAATAGAAATGATGCTGGAGATTATATGATAGAATTTTGCAAGACCTATGATTTCTTCATTGCAAATACCTTTTTTCAACAACATAAATGGTGACTATACACGTGGACTTTGCCAGATGGCATACACAGGAATCAAATAGTCTACATTTGTGGAAAGAGATGATGGAAAATCTCAGAACAAGACCAGGGACCCACTGCAGAACAGATCATCAATTGCTCCTATGCAAGTTCAAGTTGAAGCTGAAGAATATTAAAACAAATCCATGAGAGCCAAAGTACAATCTTGAGTATATCCCACCTGAATTTAGAAACCATTTCAAAAACAGATTTGATGCACTGAACACTAATGACTGAAGAACAGACAAGTTGCGGGATGACATCAAGACATCATATATGAAGAAAGCAAGAGGTCATTAAAAAGACAGGAAAGAAAGAAAAGACCAGAATGGATGTCAGAAGAGACTCTGAAACTTGCTCTTGAACGTCAAATAGCTAAAGCGAATGGAAGAAATGATAAAGTAAAAGAGATGAACGGAAGATTTCAAAGGGCTGCTCAAGAAGACAAAGCGAGTATTATAATGACATGTGCAAAGACCTTGAGATAGGAAACCAAAAGGGAAGAACATGCTTGGCATTTCTCAAGCTGAAAGAACTGAAGACGAAATTCAAGACTCGACTTGCAATAGCGAGGATTCTATGGGCAAAATACTGAACAAGGCAGGAAGCATCAAAAGAAGATGGAAGGAACACACAGAGTCACTGTACCAAAAAGAATCAGTCAACATTCAACCATTTCAGGAGGTAGTATATGATCAAGAATCGATGGTACTGAAGAAAGAAGTCTAAGCTGCACTGAAGACATTGGAGAAAAACAAGCCTCCAGAAATTGACAGAATACCAACTGACATGTTTCAACAAACACATACAGCACTGGAAGTGCTCACTTGTCTATGCCAAGAAATTTGGAAGATGGCTGCCTTGTCAACCAACTGGAAGAGATCCATATTTAAGCCTATTCCACCGAATGTAGACATTATTGAACAATACCATTAATATCACACACAAGTAAAATTTTGCTGAAGATCATTCAAAAGTGGTTGCAGCAGTACATTGACAGGGAACTGCCAGAAATTCAAGCTGGATTCAGAAGAGGATGTAGAACCAGGAATATCATTGCTGATGTCAGATGGATCCTGGCTGAAAGCAGAGAATACTAGAAAGATGTTTATCTGTGTTTCATTGACTATGCAAAGGCATTCGAGTGTGTGGATCATAACAAATTATGGATAACATTACGAGCAATAGGAATTCCAGAACACTTAATTGTGCTCATGAGGAAACTGTAAATAGATTAAGGCAGTCATTTGAAAAGAACAAGGGGATACTGCATGGTTTAAAGTTAGAAAAGGGGCGTGTCAGGGTTGTATCCTTGCACCATACTTATTCAATCTATACGCTGAGCAATAATCCAAGAAGCTGGACTATATGAAGAAGAATGGGGCATCAGGATTGGAGGAAGACTCATTTACAACCTTCGATATGCAGATGACACAACCTTGCTTGCTGAAAGTGAAGAGGACTTGAAGCACTTACTGATAAAGATCTCAGACTACAGCCTTCGGTATAGATTACACCTCAATATAAAGAAAACAGAAATCCTCAAAACTGGACTGATAAGCAACATCATGATAAACTGAGAAAATACTGAAGTTGTCAAGGACTTCATTTTACTTGGATCCACTATCAACATCCATGGAAGCAGCAGTCAAAAAATCAAATGACGTGTTGCAATTGTCAAACCTGCTTCAAAAGAGCTCTTTAAAGTGTTAAAAAGCAAAGATGTCACTCTGAAGACTAAGATGTGCCTGACCCAAGCCATGGTGTTTTCAGTCACCTAATAGGCATGCAAAACCTGGGCAATGAGCAAGGAAGACCAAAGAACAATTGACAACTTTGAATTATGGTGTTGGCAAAGAATATTGAATATACCATGGACTGCCAGAAGAACAAACAAATCTGTCTTGGAAGAAGTACAGCCAGAATGCTCCTTAGAAGCAAGGAGGGCTTGCTAGATAACTGGAATCTTCTAAAAATTAAACACTTATGTTTATCAAAGGACTTCACCAAAAAAGTAGAAAGAGAACCTACAAACTGGGAAAAAAATTTTGGATATTACAAGACAGACAAAGGTCTAATCTCTAAAACCTACTGGAAAATCCAACACCTCTACAACAAAAAGACAAATAATCCAATTAAAAAATGGGCAAAGGAAATGAACAGACACTTTACCAAAGAAGACATTCAAGCGGCCAACAGGCACATGAGGAAATGCTCATGATCATTAGCCATTAGAGAAATGTAGATCAAAACTACAGTGAGATACCATCTCACCCCAACATTACTGGCACGAATCTGTGAAGCATCTCATAACACGGATGAAACTGGAAGACATTATGCTGAGTGAAATAAGTCAATCACAAAAGGACAAATGCTATATGAGACCTCTACTGTAAAAACTAATGTAAAAGTTTACACACAAAAAGAAACAATCTTTATTGGTTATGAGGGATTGGGGGGGGAACTAAATAGACAATAGATAAGTGGTATCTTGGGTGAAGGGTAAGACAGTCACAATACTGGGGAAGCCAGCACAACTTGTACAAGGAAAGGTCATGGAAGATCCATAGACACATCCAAACTCCCTGAGGGACTGAATTGCTGTGGGGAGGGCTTTGGGGACCATGGTCTCGGGGAAAATCTAGCTTAATTGGCATAACACAGTTTATAAAGAAAATGTTTTACATTCTACCTTGGTAAGTAGCGTCTGGGTCTTAATAGCCTGTGAGCAGCCATCTAAGATACTCCACTGGTCTCACTCCTTCGGGAGCAAGGGAGAATGAAGAAAACTAGAGACACAAGGGAAAGATTAGTCCAAAAGACTAATGGACCACAGCTACCACGGCCTCCACCAGACTGAGTCCAGTACAACTTGATGGTGCCTGGCTACCACCACTGACTGCTCTGACAGGGATCACAACAGAGGGTCCCGGACAGAGCTGGAGAAAAATGTAGAACACAATTCTAATTCACAAAAAAAGACCAGACTTACTGGCCTGACAGAGACTGGAGAAACTCCAAGAGTATGGCCCCCAGACACCCTTATAGCGCAGTAATGAAGTCACTCCGGAGGGTCACCATTCAGCCAAAGATTAGACAGCCCCAGAAAACAAAACGAGACTAATAGGGCACAACAGTCCAGGGACAAGGGCTAGAAGGCAGGAGGGGACAAGAAAGCTGGTAATAGGGAACCCAAGGTTGAGAAGGACAGTGTTGACATGTTGTGGGGTTGTTAACCATTGTCATAAAACAATGCGTACTGTTTAATGAGAAACTACTTGTTTTGTAAACCTTCATCTAAAGGTTTACATCTACAATAAGAAAAAATTTTAAAAAAATTCGTACTTTGGACATGTTATCAGGAGGGACCAGTCGCTGCAGGAGGAAATCATGCTTGGTAAAGTAGAGAGCTACTGAAAAAGAAGAAGACTCTCAATGAGATGGATATACACGGTGGCCACAACAATGGGCTCAAGCATACCAATGATTGTGAGGACGGCGTAGGACTGGGCAGTGTTTCCTTCTGTTGTGCTTAGGGTTGCCAAGCTGGAACCTACTCAATGGTGCCTAACAACAACAACAGGGGCTGGGCCGTTTGCATTCTATCAGAAATGCTTGAGAGTGCCTGTTTTCCCACAATCTCACCACACACTATATTGTTGCACTTTTGGATTTTTAACACTATGATAAGGGAGAATGGCATTTCACCATATTTTTAATTTGTATTTTTTTATTATGGGTGAGGTTGAGCATTTTTTTATGGGTTTAAGGGTCATTTGTTCTTCTTATTACATGAACTGTATGTTTGTGTCCTTGCCTATTTATCTTTTGGCTTTGTGATCTTCTTCATCTCGTTTTCTAGGATTTTACAGATATTAGGGCAATAAACCATTTTTATATGATAGGAGTTACAAATATTTTCCCGAGTTTGAATTTGCTTTTTACTTTGCTTATGTCTCTTTTGGAGTTGCACGTGAATTTTCAGTTTTTGTGTGCTTGAACTAAGATTTAAAAAAAAAAAAAAAGTGAAACAGTTGGTGTCAAGTCAGCTCCATCTCCAGGCACTCCCATGTGTGTCAAAGTAGAACCGTGCGCCCATCAACGGACAAATAGATAAACAAATTACGGTATATTCACAAAATAGAATACTATGCAATGATAAAGAACAATGATGAATCTGTGAAACATCTCATAACATGGATGAATCTGGAAAGCATTATGCTGACTGAAATTAGTCGGTTGGAAAAGGACAAATGTTGTACAAGACCACTATTATAAGAACTCAAGAAAAGGTTGAAACGCAGAAGAAAACATTCTTTGATGGTTACGAGGGTGGGGATGGAGTGAGAGAGGTATTCACTAAGTAGATAGTAGACAAGAATTATCTTAGGTGAAGGGAAAGACACACACAATACAGGGGAAGTCAGCACAACTGGACTAAACCAAAAGCTAAGAAGTTTCCTGAATACAACAAAACACTTCGATGGACAGAGTAGTAGGGGGAGGGGTCTGGGAACCATGGTTTCAGGGGAGGTCTAGGTCAGTTGGCATAACAAAGTTTATTAAGAATATGTTCTGCATCCCACTTTAGTTAGTGGCATCTGGGGTCTTAAAAGCTATCGAGGAGCCATGTAAGATTCTTCAATTGGTCCCAACCTACCTGGAGCAAAGGAAAATGAAGAACCAAAGACACAAGGAAAATATTAGCCCAGGAAACAGAAAGGGCCACATAAACCAGAGACTTCATCAGCCTGAGACCAGAAGAACTAGATGGTGCCGGGCTACTGCCAATGAGCGCCCTGACAGGGAACACAAGAGAGACTCCCTGATGGAGCAGGAGAAAAGTGGGGTGCAGAACTCAAATTCTAGTGAAAAGACCAGACTTAATGGTCTGACTGAGACTGGAGGGACCCTGGAAGATGAGGACCCCAGACTCTCTGTTAGCCCAAAAACTAAAACCATTCCTGATGCCAACTCATTGGACAAAGATTAGACTGGACTATAAGACATAAAATGATACTCATGAAGAGTGTGCTTCTTAGCTCAAGTAGCTACGTGAGACTAATTGGGTAGCTCCTGTCTAGAGGTGAGATGAAAAGGCAAAAAGGGACAGGAGCTAGTTGAATGGACACAGGAAATCCAGGGTGGAAAGGAGGAGTGTGCTGTCACATTGTCGGGAGAGCAACTAGAGTCACATAACACTGTGTGTATAAATTTTTGTATGAGAAACTGACTTGAACTGTAAACTTTCACTTAAAGAACACACAAAAAAAAACCTGAAAAAGAAGTAGAACTGTACTCCATAGGGTTTTCAATGGCTGATTTTTCATAATTAGATTGCCAGGCCTTTCTTTCAAGGCACTTACTTGACTTCTGTGTTTTAAGTTATTGATTATTCCTGGTTTAAATAAGTTTATTCAACAAATAAATGTGGAGAACTTACTACCTATTGTGGACCAGACTTTGTACAATGTGTTTGGAATGTAACTGCTCTCCTGGAAAAGTTCCTAATTTAGTGGGAAAGATAGTCATATATCTTAGTTATATAGTGCTGCTATCAGAGAAATACCACAAGAGGTTGGCTTTAACAAAGAGAAATTTATTCTGTCACAATCTAGGAGGCTAGAAGTCCGAATTCAGGGTGCAACTCCAGGGGAAGGCCTTCTGTCTCCGTTGGTTCTGGGAGAAGGTCCTTGTTATCCAACTTCACCTGGTCGAGGAGTGTCTCAGTGTATGGACCCCAAGCCCAAAGGACACACTCTGCTCCCGGTTCTGCTTTCTTAGCAGTAGGAAGTCCCCATGTCTGTCTGCTCGCTTCTCTCTTGTATACCTCAAAAGACACAACCTAATCTTATAGACTGAGTCCTGCCTCACTAACATAACTGCCACTCATCTCACCTCATTAACATCACAGAGACAGGATTTACAACAAGAGGAAAATCACATCAGATGACAAAATGGTGGACAATCACACAATACTGGGAATCATGGCCTAGCCAATTTGACACATATTTTTGGGTGCCACAATTCAACTCATAGCACTGTATTAGTAAATAATTCCAGTGTGCCACTGAAGAGTTACAAGGTTGTTGTTTGATGATGTAGAGTTGGTTCTGACTCATAGCAGACCCTAAGTACAAGAGGGTAACACCGCCCAGTCCTGCGCCATCCTCACAATCATTGTTATGCTTGAGCCCATTTTTGCAGCCACTATGCCAATCTATCTCGCTGAGGTCTTCCTTTCTTTTGCTGACCCTCTACTTTACAAGCATGATGTTCTTCTCTAGGGACTGGGCCCTCCTGATAACATGTCCAAAGTATGTGTGACAAAATCTCGCCATCCTTGCTTCTAAGGAGGGTTCTGGCTGTACTTTCCAAGACAGATTTGTTTGTTCTTTTGGCTGTCCACGGAATATTTAATATTCTTTGCCAACACCATAATTCAAAGACGTCAATTCTTCAGTCTTCCTTATTCATTGTCCAGTTTTCACATGCATATGAGGCTATTGAAAACACCATGGCTTGGGTCAGAAGCACGTTAGTCCTTAAAGTGACATCCTTGCTTTTTAACACTTTAAAGGGATCTTTCGAAGCAGATTTGCCGAAGACAATGAGTGGTTTGATTTCTTGACCGCTGCTTCCATGGGCGTTGATTGTGGATACAAGTAAAATGAAATCCTTGACAACTTCAATCTTTTCTCCATCTATCATGATGTTACTTATTGCTCCAGATGTGAGGGTTTTTGTTTTCTTTATGCTGAGGTGTAATCCATACTGAAGGCTGTAGTCTTTTTTCTTCATCAGTAAATGCTTCAAGTCCTCCTCACTTACAGCAAGCAAGGTTGTGTCATCTGCATATTGCAATTTGATGATGAGTCTTCCTCCAACCTTTTCTTTTTTTTTTTTTTAAATTGTTGTAGTTTAGATGAAGTTTACATTTCAAGTTAGTCTCCCATACAAAAATTTATACATACATTGTTATGTGACCCTCATTGGTCTCCCCATACTGTGACAGTACACTCCTCCTTTCCACCCCTGATTCCCCATGTCCACTCAGCCAGCTCCTAACCCTCTTTGCCTTCCCATCTCACCTCCAGACAGAAGCTGCCCATTTAGTCTCTTGTATCTGCTTGAGCTAAGAGGCACACTCCTCACAAACATCACTTTATGTCCCACAGTCCAGTCCAATCCCTGTCTGAAGAGTTGACCTCAGAAATTGTTTTAGTTCTGGGCTGATAGAGAATCCAGGGGCCATGCTTTCCAGGGTTCCTCCAGTCTCAGTCAGACCATTAAGTCTGGT
>NW_004444090.1:5380113-5395769 GCF_000243295.1 Trichechus manatus latirostris
TAGATCTGTTACTAGGTATGTGAGCTCAGGAGTCCATCCACTCCTCCTGTATGGATTCAGCTCATGTGCCCAGGTAGATAGCCACCAAGTGTGTGGTGTAGACTGTCACCTACAGTCCTAGACAGGCGTGGGTGATTGGTGTAGGCAGAGGCATCTGGCTGCAGCAGAGGGACACACTCTGAGCAAGGCAGGAGGCTGATGGTTGCCCCAA
Organism: Trichechus manatus latirostris; assembly: GCF_000243295.1. Taxonomy (NCBI): domain Eukaryota; kingdom Metazoa; phylum Chordata; class Mammalia; order Sirenia; family Trichechidae; genus Trichechus; species Trichechus manatus. The sequence goes on from NW_004444090.1 coordinate 5,380,325, forward strand.
GTATCCAGGAGGAAGGCATGTCCCTGTTCCCTAGAGCGTGTAGATGGGTTGGTTTTGTCACCTGACTATGAGCACCCGATGCTGTTGGCTGTAAGGACTGGGGGGCACCTCTTATTCTTGGGCCCCTATTGGATGTGGTTAGGTGGCATGGGTGGAGCCACCAGTCCTTAGACCCCTGATGTGGGTAGGTGAAGACCCTGCTTAATGGGCAGAGCAGTGTCAAATGTCATGAACCTGGCCACTTCACAGCTGAAACAGCTGAAGTTAGACTTTCGGTATACACCCTGTTGTACTATGGTAATGAGGTCCTACTCTGTTGAAATGGGCCCACACAAGTCTCTGCAGGGGGAAAGGCACTCAAAGTCCATGGATCCCTTATGCTTGTGCCTAGGCAAAGAAGCTTTGCCTACCCTGGGTTCCTGGCTTAGGGGAGCCGGCAGTTTATTTTTTCCCGTGTTTGTTAATTTGTTCACTCTCCAAGGCAGGGAGAATAGCTCAAGGCGTGTGACAGATCCTACTTCCGGCTCAGGGGACTTGGCAATTGCTGATGCTTATCTGGGACCCAGTGTAGAGCAGGGCGAGGGGAGGTAAATGGGAGATAGGTTTTTCCCTAAGCGGGGTGTTTTTGATCTGTAAGGTAGGCTGTATGCAAGTACTTATCTTTTGCTGATCTAGGGCTGCTTCTCACTGGTTCTTGGTGGCCGAGTAGACTCTCTGGCATGGGGTCTCTCCCAGTGCAGAAAACGCAGCTCTTGAGCACTGCTGCTTGCCTGCGTCACCACTTACCCATGAGCTTCTCAGGCCTGAAGGGCTCAGTCTCTTGCCGAGTCAGGTCTGGCAACTCCTTGCTGCTTCCAAACCGTCTCTCCCTCCCCCTGCCACTCAGTCCGGTTCCTCAACTTTGCCTTAGATGTTCAGGGCTCCTAGATTGTCATATATAATTGATTCACTTGTTTTTTTGGGTCTTTGTTATAAGAGGGTCCACTGGAAGCATCTAACTACTCTGTCATCTTGGCCCCGCCTCCTCTTCCTCCAATCTTTATGCCGCATTCTTCTTCATATAGTCCAGCTTCTCAGATTATCTGCTCATCTTACAGATTGAATAAATATGGTGAAATTATACAACACTGACACATACCTTTCCTGACTTTAAACCTTGTTCTGTTTGGATGACTGCCTATTGGTCTAAGTACAGGTTCCTCATGACCACAATTAAGTGTTCTGGAATTCCCATTCTTCACAATATTATCAATAGAGATATGAAAAGGGACTATAAGAATATAGATGTTTTGACTATTGTATTTTTATGCAACTAACTCACATCTTCTACAGTTGTTTGCCAACCACGCCCTCCCTTCTCAAGGTATTTTCATAAGTATGCTATGGTATTTTTTTTCTTTCAGCAACATGTAGAAATAATTGGCATAGTGGGGCTTATGAAAATAACTTGTGGAGGGCAAACAAACGTAGAAGTCATGCATTATTTGTGTAAAAAAACAGTTACTTTGAGAAATTTGTGAAAGATTTAGAGAAAGTGATTTTGGGGCAGGGTCTTGAGGGAAGTGTCAGAGTTTGACAGAAGGGAAGGGAGGAGTACAGTAGATTAAATCCTCATAGCCTACCTTCTGAGGGATTAGATGCAATTTTAGCATTTGTACAACTCTCTCCCCACCAGACCAAGTAGGCTGATTTTTCCTTGTATCAACTTGATGAAACACACATTATAATCCCAACAATCTCTTACTTAAATAAGAGGTGATATTGTACTCTTACTTGAAGGGAAATTATCATACTTGAAATTTTGCAAAGATGAGTAAGCTTGTGGTGGCTTTAGACTCTCAATGTCCACCTAATGCCATTGCTTTCTAACAATTTGAAGTTAAGTCGGGTATTTCATCTCTAAAATGAAGCAAAGAAAAGGAATTCGGGGGCTGTTGCATCTATAGTCCTTGATTGTGACAACTACAACAGGTTTTTGTTGTTGTTAGTCTTACAATTGCTGCAGAACTGGAAATTATCTTCACGATATCCTCAATCATTTATTCATTGGTCAATTTAAGTACGAGACACAATTGATCTGCAAGCAAGGAGGGGTAGTGAAGTCAGCTACTGACTTTCAGGAGCTAGAAAAGCAAATAAAGCGTTTGCAGCATTGCTTCAAGTGGCAGGCACAGCTTGTTGTCTACCCAACCTATCCTCCCGTCTATTTCACCAATGGAACTCTGGTTCAGAGAGGGAAGGTGACCAGCCTATGGGTGTACTGGGACTAGCCTGGTCTAATCTATGTCCCCTATGCCAATCTAGTTCCACTCTTTCAGAAACTGAATGTCTGGGCTCCCTTGAAACTCAGCGTGGCATGACCTAGTTATGGCCAGTAATGCATAAAGGGCAGTCTGCAGGGGAGGCTTCCTAGAGAGCTTTGCTTTCCTTATAAAACAGACAGACTGCTTCTGCCTGCCTCCACTGCTTCTTCCTGCCTTGAATGTAGATGTGATGCCTGGAACTGCAGCAGTCTTTCTGTGACCAAGAAGACTGAAGAGTTTTTGTAGGGACATCAACCCCTACATCATGTTCCTGGATGGACATTGCAGTTGCCTGTGTCCAGACTTCTTGGTATGTGAGGATAATAAACATCCTTCTTAAGCTACTGTTGGTCAGGTTTTCTATCAAGCAGTCAGGTAGTCACTAAGCAGAAGCATGGTGGCAGCTACTAGGGTTGGCTTGCCACATTTTTATCAACTCAACCAGTAAGAAGACAACAAGCCCAAATGTATTTAGACAATTTGTTATTTATACAGACAGCATAAATAAGATCAGCATGGTATCAGCTACCTACATCCCTTATTCCACAGGACAACACCAAACCAAAGGGGTCAGATTGTAGGCAACATGAGCAATGAGGCACTCTGTTGCCAAAAAGCCAACTCTAGACTACTACAGCCAAGCGGTTCTATAGTCTGTAACTGTTCCTGAAGGAGGGGGCAAGGTGGAGGTCCCATGCCTCACTGGAACCAGGGAAACCACCTCATGGCAACCTCCATAAGGTAGGGAGGTGGATGGGAAATGATCTTTTGTTTTTTGAGTTATTTTGCTGCTCCTTACAAAACTGCCTCTCTTGCCATGTTCCTGAGAGAATGTTAGGGTGCTCCACAAAGACTTGTCTTAGATTGTGGCTAGGCCTTGCCTATAAGACCTATGTGGAGGCCAGTAAGGTTGTCAGGAAGACATGGCAAAGCCATTACCCTATTGCAGGTAAAAGCATTTCTAATTGAGAAAGTTCTCATCCCAAAGTGGCATGAGGGAAAGTACTTAAGTTCGTTGAAGGACAAAAGTTTTTCAGAGGAATAATATATTCTGTTTATCTTTTTATCTCTTGCTGAAATATTTCCCAGTATCTCATAAGGCTGATTACTAGAACATTTCTCTACTTACAAAGGCAGTGTAGAAGTGCATTCCCAGACGTTTGCAATGACAGATGCCAATTTCTTGCATATGTGTGTGAGTGTAAACATGTGCGTGTGCTAAGCATTAGCAACAGGGCTCACACGTCCCCAGTACATCGTATCAGTGTGTTTTCTGCAGCTGCCCTTCAGACGTGATATGTATAATTACACATTCAAATTCATGCCCAACCCCACAAACTGGCCTGTCTCATTCTTATTTCTTAAATACATATCGCAGGTTTTGAAATATGAAATTCCAGTCTTAACAAACCTTAAAAGAAACCTTTTTATTGCCTTTGCCTTTTCATGCCTGAAAAGCAAATCTCAGGTTATACTGCTTTTTTGCCTTTGTCAACCTTATACCACACCAGGTGGGAGATGTTACTTATGATTCAAAATATTCATGCCATATCACTTTTTATGCCCCAAAGCAGAATCTATGACATCTCTCTGAAGTCCCTGGGTGGTGCAAACAGTTAATGAGCTTGGCTGCTAACCAAAAAGTTGGACAGTCCAGTTCACCCAGAAGTGCCTTAGAAGAAAGGCCCAGCAATCGACTTCTGAAAGGCCACGGTCTTGAAAACCCTAAGAAGTGCAGTCCGTTCAAGTTCTCAGCTGTCACAGATTTCACTGTTCTTAAGATCCTCCAAGAGACAAGAGCATACATTCAGGAGTGGATTACCCAGTAAGCAAAGTAAGCACGAGCTTACTTGTGCTTCCTTACTAATCTGTAGTGCACAATTTTACATGTTTTTCACCACGTGTGAAATTGTGCACTACAGATGAATAAATAAGCGCACACTTACCTTGCTTACTGGGTAATCTGCCCCTGTCAGGGACTGTAAATTTGAAAAGAGGCTTTGATTCTGTAGGAAGATGCAGTAGGGTTGGGAAAGAGACAGATGCCGGCCATATCTAGAAGCAGAATCCTTGATGCAGTGAAAAAATGTGAAATTGTTCACTACAGATGATCTGGCAAGCAAGGTAACCTTGGATAATTTGTCCCTGCATAAGTTATATCCATGAAACAAGAACTGGAGGGCTCTTGGGAACTAAAATTTGAAAGCTGAGATTGAAAAAGTCCATAAACTGGCTAGGACGCGTGTATAAGGAAATAGCCCAGAAAGTAAACAAACAAACAAACCAAAAAAAAAAAAAAATGCAAAAAGACAGAAAGTAGGAAAACCAAAGAGTGAGAAAATTGGAGGATAGAGCCAGGAGGCAGATTTAAATAATAAGAATTTCAGAAAAAGAACAAAGAAAACAGAAAGAAAGACATTACTAAAGAAGTAATATGAGAAATTCTCAAGAATGGAAGGATGTGGGTTTCCAGATGCAAATGAAAGTCCAGCCCAAAGAATGAGAAAAGACTAACATCAAGGGGTTAATGAAGATGCTCAGAACAGCCAGCTGGTTTTGTAGGCTCAAAAACTGTGCTCTGGTCTTGGATTAGCTCTCCAGTTTCCTGCTGGGACAGGACTCCTCTAAAACGGAAACCACGTGTCAGGGGCAGGATGACATGTTAATTCTTGGCCAGACCACTCCCCCGTGGAGTTGGACCCTGTCTCTATAGCTCAGGTGCTGACCGAAGTCCTTCTTAATTCAAATGGCTCTTCCTTGTCCCTTGGTTTTGCTAGAACAGGACCCAATCTGTATCATGACTATTTCCCCTGTCAGTCGCTAAGTCCATCTGTGGTGCTCTCTTCACCAGAGAAGACCCTTGGATAAAGCTGCCAACTTGGCTTGAGCCAGGTTCCTAGGTGGAGCAAATGGTTTGCACTAGACTAGCAGTGGTTAAGAGCTACGCTGCTAACCAAAAGGTCGGCAATTCAAATCCAACAGCCACTCCTTGGGAACCCTATGGGGCAGTCCTACTCTGTCCTATAGGGTCGCTATGAATCGGAATCGACTCGATGGCAACAGTTTTGTTAGCCTACTAACCTAACGGTTGGTGATTTGAACCTACCCAGTGGTGCTGTGGGAGAGAGGCCTGGTGATCTGCTTCTGTAAAGATTACAGCCAAGAAAAACCAATGGAGCAGTTATACTATGTAACACATATGGTTGCTATGAGTCGGAATTGACTCTATGGCAATGGGTTTGTTTTTTTGTTTGTTTGTTTGTTTTGGCTTGAAACCTTTCATTCCAAGATTTGGAAAGTGCACTAACCCTTCCAGGGCATTGACTGACTTGGTTCCTGGTCCTAACCCTGCCTGTTCCCAACTTACCCTTGTTCTCCACTGGCCTGTATACCTCATGGCCAAGCCTAGAGCACTTACTTAAATAGCATCTTATTATTTTATAGTTAAAAGACATGCTGAGTATTTGTTTCTGGACAGTATATTTGTGTCCGGAGGAACTATAGACCTTAAACTGTAAGATTTCAATCTACTAATGTCTATATGAATGAAATTAGACTCCCAGAAAATTCACTGGCATAAAAAATTTCAGTGCCGGGGAACATCTAGCTCAATTGGCATAATGCAGTTTATAAAGAAAATTTTCTACATTGTACTTTGGTGGGTAGCGTCTGGGGTCTTAAAAGCCTGTGAGCGGCCATCTAAGATACTTTACTGGTTTCACCCCTTTGCGAGCAAGGGAGAATGAAGAAAACTAGAGACACAAGGAAAAGATTAGTCCGAAGGACTAATGGACCACAACTACCACGGCCTCCACCAGACTGAGTCCAGTACAACTAGAAGGTGCCCGGCTACCACCACTGACTGCTCTGACAGGAATCACAATACAGGGTCCCGGACAGAGCTGGAGAAAATGTAGAACAAAATTCTAACTCACAAAAAAAAGACCAGACTTACCGGCCTGACAGAGACTGGAGAAACCCCGAGAGTATGGCCCCCAGAAACCCTTTTAGCTCAGTAAAGAAGTCACTCCTGAGGTCCACCCTTTAGCCAAAGATTAGACAGGTCCATAAAAGAAAACGAGACTAAAGGGGCACACCAGCCCAAGGGCAAGGACTAGAAGGCAGGAGGGGACAGGAAAGCTGGTAATAGGGAACCCAAGGTCAAGAATGGGAAAGGGTTGACATGTCATGGAGTTGTTAACCAGTGTCATAAAACAATATGTGTACTGTTTAATGAGAACTAGTTTGCTCTGTAAATCTTTATCTAAAGTACAATAAATTAAAAAAAAAATCAGTGATTGCTTAAACACATAGGACAAATCACCCAGATTTGGGTTACCAAATGACTCATAAAGGTCATTCAAATGAGAAGGGAGTGAAACAACAGAACGAAGATAGGGAAAGCTGCACAGAGGAAGTTTATAGCTCTACCAGCCGCGCCTTTGGCAAGTATTTATCAAGAGTCCACTATGTGTCAAAACCTGTTCTTGGCACTGAGGATACAACAGAGTATAAAACAAGGCCCTTTCCTCATGGAGCTTGTGTTCTAACGGGGAACGCAGTAAATAAGCAAATAAACATTTTACTTACCTGTTTCATTTCACAAGCACACAGTATTACTATATGCCAGACTCTGCTCCAAGGGCTTTATAAATTCATTTGATCCTCATAGCAATAGCAATACTACGAGGCAGGCACCATAAGCATAGCTACTTTTCAGAACAGGAAGCTGAGGCACAGAAAATTGAAGTACCTGGCCCAATGTCCCGCAGCTGGCAAGTCACAGAGCCAGGCTGCTGACACAGTCTGCTGTTCAGGTTGTCTACCTTACCTAGTGTCCTGCAGGTATGATTGTTAATAGAATAAATATTGCTGCAAGTCTCCCTCCTCAATAGAAATGGGCTCTGTGAGGACAGCAAAGCAGAGTGAGGGACTAGAGAGTGACGTCAGATGACATGTTTATGTGGGTCTTCTACGTACTTAGGAGTTCAAAGGACTCTGCAAGATGGGGGTTGTTTTTTGTTAGTTGCCAGTGAGTGATTCTGACTCATGGCAACCCCAGGTGTGCAGAGTAGAACTGTTCCATAAGGTTTTAAAGGCTGGGATCTCTCAGAAGATCTCCAGGCCTTTCTTCTGAGGTGCCTCCGAGCATGTTTGAACTGCCAACCCTTTGGCTAATGGTTGAGTGCTTAACCATTTGTGCCACCCAGGGAGTCTCAAGATGGGGGAGGGAGACCTTTTGTTTCCTTTTCCCCTTCCCATCCTTGTGATTAATTTAAAAGGAATAGGAAGTGTCTTGTTTAACATGTGATATCAAACTCCTTAAATTATTGCAAGGCCACAGTTACCAGGAACGGGGTCCACGACCATTCTGCCAGGAACAGTTGTCTTCGATTCTTGGGAATTTTTATTTCCTCTCATGACTATAAATTAGGTTCTGTAGCTGACACAGCTCTCATCCACTTCCATATGTAATGCACTTCTCTACCTTTTTTTTTTTTTAAGGTGCTAATAGTGTATCAGAGCCCTGGTGGTGCAGTGGTTAAGAGCTATGCTGCTAACCAGTTCAAATCCACCAGCCGCTCCTTGGAAACCCTATGGGGCAGTTCTACCCTGTCCTATAGGGTCGCTATGAGTCAGAATCAACTCAAGGTCAACGGGTTTTGTTTGGTTTGAACAGTGTATTACTGTGCGATGGTTTCTATGTTCATATTTATCCTCTTTATTTGGATTTTTTTGTAGTTGCTATTAAACATCTTAGGAGCCCTGGTGGCATGGTAGTTAAGAGTCCAGCTGCTAACCAAAAAGATCAACAGTTCGGATCCACCAGCCGCTCCTTGGAAACCCTCCGGGGCAGGTCTAATCTGTCCTATAGGATTGCTGTGGTCAGAATCAACTCAACCGCAATGGTTTCAGTTGTGGGGTTTTTTTTGTTTGTTTGTTTTTTGGTATTAAACATCATACCTGCAGGACACCAGGAAAGCCTTATAGGCATAATCTACCGAACTGGATCAACTAAGTGTTTCATCCTTTATTTTGGACTCTATTCCAGCTCATTGGAGTCTTGTGATGCTTACTGGTATCTAAACTTTATAGCACTTGTAACGAAATTGCAGAACTGAAGTCCCCAACTTTTTGTCATTCCTAATGTGCTTTCTGCAACTAAAAGAATCTTAAAATGTATTGTAAGAGCAAGTATGGTGAAAGGCTTCCCGGAAAAGGCATAAACACCAGCTGTAGAAGCTAGCATCCCTGTGTAAACTGATCTCGTCACTGTTAAATGCCATAAATTTTCATTAGGTGATCATTAGAAATGACATGATTGCTCACGATCTCAACCCTGATATTCAAATTTTTTTTCCTTGACCTTAATGAGGCCATGTGTCAGGAAAGCAGAGTGAGGTAACATTTACGACACTGACTCCCATCTGCGATTAGATACAGATCACTCAGAGGTTAGCCATCAGGCTAGTGGTGATTCTAACATGTTCGAAACAGCAATCTTGGTAATTACAAAACTTGCAATAAGAATAACAAATAAGATCTTGTTTTTTAATCTGCTCTTGAGGTTCTTCTCAGCAAGTTTCATTCAATACACATAAATAACCAAAAAAACCAAACTGATTGCCGTCGAGTTGATTCCAACTCATAGAGACCACATAGGACAGAGTAGAATTGCCCCATAAGGTTTCCAAGGATAGAGTGGTGATTATGTGCAAGCCACTATGATTGGTAGTAGGGGCTAGAAAAATAAATAAGACATTGTCTCTGCCCTGAAGGAGGAATCAACTAGGGGGCTGGACAATTAAGGCCTAACTATAAATCAAACTCTGTCGCAATGAAACAAGGCAGATGCTATGGGAGGACAGAGGATGCAGCTACTAATCCACACTAAAGGGCTGGAGCTAGAATCAGCAGAAGCTTGATAAAGGAGGTGGTATTTTCATGGGTCTTGAAAGATAAGACAGAAATAAGGTCAATATTCCAGGTTGAGGGAACTCCATGAACCAAGAGGTTTCAAAGGTTACAAACTCCCTTATTATTGTTGTTAGTTGCCATTGAGTTGGCCCCAACTCATGGCAACCTCGTGTGTTACAGAATAGAACTGCTCCATAGGGTTTTCTTGGCTGTAATCTTTATGAAAGCAGTTCTCTAGGCCTTTCTTCTGGAGTTGTTGGGTGGGTTCGAACCACCAACCTTTAGGTTAGTTGCCAATTGCAAACAGCTTGCACCACCCAGGCTCTACAGACTCGCTTAGCACATTGTTTTTACAAAGCATCAAGCTTCCTAACAGCCTTTCCTAGCCCCAAAGCCACGTGTCATTGTCACTTATAAAATGCGGTACCCAGAATTCAGGCAGTTGAAAATACCATGGCTTGGGTTAGGTGCACCTTAGTCCTCAAAGTGACATCTTTGCTTTTTAACATTTTAAAGAGGTCCTTTGCAGCAGATTTGCCCAATGCACTATGTCGTTTGATTTCCTGAATGCTGCTTCCATGGGCGTTGATTGTGGATTCAAGTAAAATGAAATCCTTGACAACTTCAATCTTTTCTCCATTTATCATGATGTTGCTTACTGGTCCATTGTGAGAATTTTTGTTTTCTTTATGTTGAAGTGTAATCCATAGTGAAGGCTGTACTCTTTGATCTTCATCAGTAAGTGCTTCAAGTCCTCTTCACTTTCAGCAAGCAAGGTTGAGTCATCTGCATAACGCAGGTTGTTAATAAGTCTTCCTCCAATCCTTATTGTTTACGCCACTGAGTTTCTCTGACTGCTTGTTACTACAGCATAATGTCACATCCTCACTGTTACAGTGCAGGACCTGATGAAAATAAGCCAGGTAAAATGACATGTTTCCTACTGAGTATCACTTGTTTGAAATTTCTAGTTGCACCATGAAATTGTACTTTACAACTCACTGAAATCCCGAAAGTAGGCCAGTGACAGAGACTCAGGGATGGATTACCCAATAAGCTAGGTATGCACAGGCTTACTTGCATTTACTAATCCGTAGTGCACAATTTCACCTATTTTCACCACATCAGATGTGGTGAAGCCCATGTGAAATTGTGCACTACAGATTAGTAAGTAAACACAGTTAAGCTCGTGCTTACCTTGCTTACTGTTTAATCCACCCCTGCAGACTTTTTCTGAAGCTCATCATCTTAAGTTTTACTCTTGCTTCAGACAGGAAAGAACTATACCAAATCAATTGCAGGGTCACCCTGTAATATCCTCTTCCCACTCTCTCTTCTAAGACCCTCACCAGGGCCTGGTAGGTCTTTGCTAAAAATTACTGGACGATAGGAACACTCCTCTCTCCTTTATTGGTGTGTTGGAAGCAAGGGCCGATTCCTCCCCCATTTTCCACAGCAGGGCTGAAACCAACCTGTACCTTTAAACAAGAGTTTACAGAAGATTTGAGGAAAATGGAAGGGGAATGCAACACCGACAAAAAATTTACATTACTGACCAGGCACAAGCCTTCTCTAATGTCTTCTGCCTCACTTCCCCCTCCTGTCGAGATGGAGACCTCTATGTTCCTGTTTACACTCACCACCCCTCACACTCATTCCTATACCAGAAATGCTCCAGGAATCTCCTTACCTTAGACCCTTAGCCTCAAGTTACTTACAAAATCATTTTTCAATTACCCAGGCCTTATCATTTCCCAAGATGATTAATTTTGGGAGCATGCATTCCTTTTGAAGAAACTCCATCCTCACCTGTGTTGTTGTGTGTCATTGAGTTGGTTCTGATTTATAGACCCTATGTACCATAATCTGACCCTAAAGCCCCAAAAGACAATCACTTGATTGTACCAGCGAGGATAAAATGGGCTCTGCTCTGGTAACAAACACCCTGACATCTCAATAGTAATCACAATAAATGTTCACTTCTCATTTATGTGAATGTGAACCCTGATCTGCGTTGAGTGGCTTTCCCACATTAAAAACCAAACCCGTTGCCATCGTGTCAATTCTGACTCATAGCAACCCTATAGGACAGAGTAAAACTGCCCCATAGGGATTCCAAGGAGCAGCTGGTGGATTTGAACTGCTGACCTATTGGTTAGCAGCCAAGCTCTTCACCACTGTGCCACCAGGCCTCCCACATTATGTAGATAAAGTATCTGGAAGCCTCCAGGTTTGTGTGGCAGGGAAAGGGAAGCTGGAGAGTTGTGGGGAATACAGTGGCTTACTTCACTTCCACCCAAATCCAGGAGCCAGAATTCAGTCACATGGTCCAACCAACCCCAGAGGAGGCTGGGAAATGAAACACTCCCTGTGGTACGAGGATGAAGAAATGCTATAGTGAATGCATAGCAGTATCTTTGCCACAGTACATTTCCCAAGATTTTGGTTAATCAATCTGAAGTAATGCCCAAGTGAGGAATGTTAACAGTCCAGTCCAGATGTGATTGTACCAAGCTCAGTCTAGTTACTTTCAAGACTCTCATTATCAAGATCTCCAAAAAAATTATAGATAATTATCTCATCCAAGATTACTTTTTACTTTAATACCTAAGGAACATAGGTCAAAACGGAGACTCTTGACCCAAGAGGCAGTACAATTACTTCTGAAGGAAGAGACACTAAATGGCATCAAGAAAGAGTAAAATATGATAAAATATATTAAATGAAAAATCTCTCTCTACAGGAACCGCAGAGCAAAGAAATTTAGTAGAGAATTTTAAATATTTATTTTCATTGTTGTAAGAAAAAATTACTATATTCCATGAAAAGGCAGATAATAGAAGAAATCACTAGTTTAAAATTCCTAGGGCATAATCTGAAGGGATATGAAGAGAAGAATTTAGCTTATGGAATGCCTTTGCCAATGAATTGGCAACTAAAGAAAATATAGAAGAAATGGTTTCTTCTCTCAAGATTGGAAGTTTTCGCGGTATGTCCCAAGGATAGCCCATGGTTCATTAAAGTCTTTTATGTGGTCTGTGCACTGTAGTCATTAAAAATTTTGATTGTGTGTCTGCAGTGTTTATTTTCTAGAATGAATTGAAATTTCTTCATTCCAGATCTTGCTTCCTTTCATGTTTGGCAAAGTCCGACTCCTCCCTCCTTGAAGTGTCAATTACTCTGTGAAGTCTTCTCTGACTCTGGGCAAGGTGAAACCGTCCATTCTGGGTAATTCCACAGCACCATCCTCCGTATCTTTTTGACAGTATTATTTATTTTATTATATTGTGATTTGCCTGGTTTTGTGTATCTCCATCTACTAGAAGATACCTTCCTTGAGGACACATCTAGGTAATATTCATGTGTCTCTCCTGGTGCCTACCACAGCCATGGGACATAGGAGCTACACAATACACGTTGGCTTCATGGATGAGTGGCATCTAAAGGTATCATTGTTTTCCCATTCATTCAAGTGTTGTGCATGTGTGTTTATGGGTTGGGGAGGTGCAGAATATGAGCATGTCTGTTTAGTAACACATATGAAGGGATATGATTCATATTGTACACATCAAAATAGTTCATAGACTGAAATATAGAAAAGGTTTGAAAACTAATTGTGTAAGCAATCACACCTTAAAAAGGAAGTTTGAGGTTATTATTTGTCAATTAAGTTTTCCACACCGCACTGTAATCATGTTTACCTTTGAGCCATTCCCTTTATATTCAAAACCAGCAATTCTGAAATATTTTTCTTCTGTTTCTTACAGGCACATGGAACACTATCATATCCTCAGGCTGAGGGTTTGTAATATTTTTGGTATGAAATATAGACAGTTGTCAATTTTTTTTCTTGGTAGAGATTTTTAAGCCAATGTAATAAACCAGCATTTTAAACAAGTGTCCTCATCTGACTTCTTTAATGGTTTACCCCTCATTCGAGGTGAAATGAGCATGATAAACATCACTGCAAAACAAAAAGAGAGTGAATGGCAGGTTTTAACTGAGCTATTGTGGCTTTGTATTGCTACATTTTTCCTGTATTATATGCAATGGTATTTTGTCATTTGTCAATTTCCTGCAAATATCATTTTGTTTCCCATAAGTCAAAGAAATCTTCGTCAGGGCATACAGGATAAATTTTAATAACACATTGGATAGGTCTAAGTAATTCTCTTCTTTCAATGTGTACAGTGAATGTTATTAATGGAAAACTTTTTGTAAGAACCCTGAAAACAGCCAATAACTCAACTTGTCAGCATTTTTGATAACTACAGGCTTCAACTCAGTGTCAAGAAATACAGTTTAGCAGTTTCAAAAGCAATGAATACAGATGATGAAATCTCTTCTTTCAGGCAAAAAGACTGCAAATTATTTTACATAGAGGCTTATTTCTAGTAATGTCATTTCAATTTACTTCTCAGTTGTCTGATATTAGAAGTATTTGACCAGGAATTGAGTGAGGACTTAATCACCATTTCAGATTTCCGGGTCCAATCTGAAATTCTTATCAGCCCCTGAGCTGCAATGCTTCCCATCACTTCTGTACACTATCTTACCTCCTTTTTCTGCTTATCTTCTAAGTTGATTGCTAAACATCACAGAAATAGCTGTCTTTCAGGTGGGAATTAACCATGATGCCAGGGTGGTTATCACCTAGATGTTGCTTTTTGTCTTGTTCCTTTTTCCATTTTTACCACTTCAAGACTCAGATCAGGCCTCCTTCTTCTACTGAGACAGAAAAGCCCAAACTTGTTGCTGTCGAGTAGATTCTGACTCATGGTGACCCCATATGTAACAAAGTAGAACTGCTCCATAGGGTTTTCTTGCCTGTAATCTTTACGGAAGCAGATTGCCAGGCCTTTCCTCTGCAGTGCTGCTGGTGGGTTCGAACTTCCAACCTTTAGTTTACTAGATGAGTGCAAATAGAGTTTGCACCACCCAGGGACCTCTTTCTTGTACAAAGCCCCCTTTTCCCTGCCAAAACGCTCTAAGTCTAGGCGAATGAGAGAAAACAGATGCCCCCAAGGAGCCTAGATTCAAGCTGCTCAGCAGGGAGTACTGCAAAGCTCTCCTCACTAGCAAGGCCTTTCCTCAGACTGTTGCTGTTGTTGTTGGGTGCTTTCAAGTGTATATAGTGACCCTGTATACAACAGAAGGAAACACTGCCCAGTCCGACGCCATCCTCACAATCGTTGCTCTGCTTGAGCCCATTGTTGCAGCCACTGTGTCAATTCATACCATTGAGGGTCTTCCTCTTTCCCCGACCCTCTGCTTTACAAAGCATGATGTCCTTCTCCAGGGACTGATCCCTCCTGATAACATGTCAAAAGTATATGAGACACAGTCTCACCATCCTCGCTTCTAAGGAGCATTCTGGCTGTACTTCTTCCAAGACAGATTTGTTTGTTCTGGTGGCCTATCCATTGCCATCGAGTTGATTCCAACTCATCAATATTCTTTGCCTACACAATAATTCAAAAGCATCAATTCTTTTTCAGTCTTCCTTATTCATTGTCCAGCTTTCGCATGCATATGAGATGACTGAAAATACCATGGCCTGGGTCAGGTGCACCTTAGTCCTCAAAGTGATATCTTTGCTTTTTAACATTTTAAAGACGTCTTTTCCAGAAGATTTGCCCAACGCAATATGTTGTTTGAGTTCTTGACTGCTGCTTCCATGGGCATTGATTGTGGATCCAAGGAAAATGAAATCCTTGACAACTTCAATCTTTTCTCCATTTATCATGATGTTGCCTATTGGCCCAGTTGTGAGGATTTTTGTTTTCTTTGAGTTGTAATCCATACTGAAGGCTGTGGTCTTTATCTTCATCAGTAAGTGCTTTGAGTCCTCTTCACTTTCAGCAAGCAAAGTTGTGCCATCTGCATAACTCAGGTTGCTAATAGGTCTTCTTCCAATCCTGTTGCCCTGTTCCTCTTCATATAGTCCAGCTTCTCCCATTATTTGCTCAGCATACACATTGAATAAGTATTGCAAAAAGATACAACCCTGACGCACACCTTTCCTGACTTTAAACCACGCAGTATCCCTTTGTTCTGTTGGAACAACTATCTCTTGGTCTATGCACAGGTTCCTCATGAGCACAATTAAGTGTCCTGGAATTCACATTCTTCTCAATGTTATCCATAATTTGTTATGATCCACACAGTTGAATGCCTTTGCATAGTCAATAAAACACAGGTAAACATCTTTCTGGTATTCTCTG
>NW_004444090.1:5395869-5460840 GCF_000243295.1 Trichechus manatus latirostris
AGCAAAATTTTACTTGCATGTGATATTAATGATATTGTTCCATAATTTCCACATTCTGCTGGATTACCTTTCTTTGGAATGGGCACAAATATGGATCTCTTTCAGTCATTTGGCCGGGTAGCTGTCTTCCAAATTTCTTGGCATAGAAATTGAAGATTTTTGCCAATTTCTGCAGTCTGAAATTGATCAAACATGCAATCAAGATGCTTCGATAATTACCGTTGATTTGAATGTGAAAGTTGGAAACAAAGAAGGATTAGTAGTTGGAAAATACAGTTTGGTGGATAGAAATGACACCAGAGATCGCATGATAGAATTTTGCAAGACCAATTACTTACTGATTGCGAATACATTTTTTCAACAGCATAAATGATGGACTATACATGTGGACCTCACCGAATGGAATACACAGAAATCAAATCAACTACATCTGTGTAAAGAGATGATGGAAAAGTTCAATATCATCAGTCAGAACAAGATCATCAATTGCTCATATGCAAATTCAACTTGAAGCTGAAAAAATTAAAACAAGTCCACGAAAGCCAAAATAAGACGATGAGTACATCCCACCTGAATTTAGAGATCATTTCAAGAACACATTTGACGCATTGAACATTAATGACTGAAGACCAGACAAGTTGTGGGATGACATCAAGCACATCACACATGAAGAAAGTAAAAGGTCATTACAACAATAGGAAAGAAAGAAAAAACCCAAATGGATGTCAGAAGAGACTCTGAAATTTGCTCTTCAACATAGAGCAGCTAAAGGGAATGGAAGAAATGATGACGTAAAGAGCTACACAGAAGATTTCAAAGAACAGCTCAAGAAGACAAAGCACAGTATTACAATGAAATGTGCGAACACCTGGAGTGAGAAAACTAAAAGGGGAAAATACAGTCAGCATTGTTCAAGCTGAAAGAATGGGAGAAAAAATTCAAGCCTCGAGTTGCAATACTGAAGGATTCTGAGAGGATAATATTGAAAAACACAGGAAGCATCAAAAGAAGATGGAAGGAATACACAGAGTCATTGTACCAAAAAGAATTGGTCAATGTTCAACCAGTTCAGGAGGTAGCATATGATCAAGAACCGGTGGTATTGAAGGAAGAAGTCCAAGCTGTACTGAAGGCATTGGTGAAAAACAAGGCTCCAGGAACTCACGGAATACTAATTGAATGTTTCAACAAATGGATGCAGCGATGGAAGTGCTCACTCGTCTATGTCTCAGAATGCAAAGCCTTCCAATTCCCAAATCAGGGGTCATAATAATGATGATAATAATTTCTTCAAACTTTTGGCATTGTCTGTTGTCTTAGCACATTATGAATGCATTGTGGCCTATACAGAAATTGTGCCAAGACATACTCTCACAAAATACACAATCAGCCTCTTTCTTTATGTATTCCCTTAGCTATGAATACATGATGCATAAACACATTCTAGCTATTTTGTGCATTGAGAGTAAAGAAACAATATTTCAGTTAGTTGCCTTAGCCTTAAAAACAGAAACAACTGCTAGATTTAATTTCTAAATGTTTAATTCATCGCCACAGTCCCCATCATCTGGACTACAGATGGCAGACACACTTTCTAGGGCTTTATTTCTAAGCAAACAGCTTTTCCTTGAACAGCTCTGTAGAGAGAACACACAGTATTTACATTCCTCTCAGTTCTACTCTGCTTTTGCCTGAGTTCAAAAGCATATTTAGGATAAGAATAATATCACTATAGAGCAAGTAACTCTCTCAAATTTGGTTAGAGAGAAAAACTAAGCTACAGTAGAGGAAATACCCTTTCAAACAGATTCCTTTGTTTTTAAATTTACATATAGCTTACTCAGACTTTTTATAAGGGCATACTTATCATTTCCATTCCTACTTTCTTTGCTCATAAATACCTGACTAAACATAGTTCGCTTAATTAACAGCTCTCTAAATAGATTGAGTTTGCTGCCTACGGGAATGAAAGACTGGAAGCCAGAAACTCCTGAGTTGGCTGGCAGAGCTCCCGAAGTGCCTAATCACAAACTGGGACTGAAGAAAAAAACAGACCCAAATGCAAATGACAGCAGCAGCGAGCATGGCCACTGGGCACAGGAGAGAGAGGCGATAGAGAGGAAGTGAGCTGCTTTCTGGCCTCCATATCTGAAAGGCTAGCTTTAGGCATGATATTTATGAACTTCAGTGATGTGCACCTACCCTTTGAGTTAAAAACTCAGACCAGGCAGTTGTTAGTTGCCTTAGTCATCTAGTGCTGCCATAACAGAAACACCACAAGTGGATGGTTTTAACTAAGAGAAATTTATTTCCTCACAGTTAAAGTAGGCTAAAGTCCAACTTCAGGGCGTCAGCTCCAGGGGAAGGCTTTTTCTCTCTGTTGGCCTTCTTCTCTTCAGTGTTCCCCTGGACCAGGAGCTCCTCTGCGCAGGGACCCCGGTCCAAAGGACGCACTCTGCTCCCGGCACTGCTTTCTTGATGGTATGAGGTCCTCCTGTCTCACTGCTCACTTCTGTCTTTTATATCTCAAGAGATTGCCTCAGGACACAATCCAGTCTTGTAGATCCAGTCCTGCCTTACTAACAGGACTGCCACCCATCCTTCTTCATTAACATCATAGAGGCAGGATTTACAACATATAGGAAAACCACACAATACCAGGAATCATGGCCCAGCCAAATTGATACACACATTTTTTGGGGGACATCATTCAAGCCATGACATTAGTAAAACCAGTATAGTGGAATTTCTGAAAACAAAAATTTCAGTCATTTTCCGGGTAAATGTGTATCCTTTGGGCATTGGAAATATGGAACATATAAACAAAATTAAAAAAAAAAAAGAGAAAACCAAGTGTTATGAATTTAATTGTGTCCCCCCAAAATGTGTGTCAACTTATCTAGGCCATGGTTCCCAGTATTGTGTGATTGTCCACCATTTTGTCATCTGACATGATTTTCCTATGTGTTGTAAATCCTCCCTCTATGATGTTAATGAGGGCAGGATTAGATGCAGTTATGATAATGAAGCAGGACTCAATTTACAAGATTAGGTTGTATCTTGAGTTGATCTCTTTGGAGGTATAAAAGAGAGAAGCAAGCAGAGAAACGGGGGGGGCCTCATTACTACCAAGCAAGAAGAGCCAGGAGCGTGCGTCCTTTGGGCTCAGGGTCCCTGTGCTGGGAAGCTCCTGGACTAGGGAAAGATTGATGATAAGGACCTTCCTCCAGAGCTGATGACAGAGAAAGCCTTCCCCTGGAGCTGATGCCCTGAATTCGGACTTCTAGCCTACCAGACTGTGAGTGAATAAATTTCTCTTTGTTAAAGCCATCCACTTGTGGTAATTTTTTTTTCTTTTCTTTTTCATTTTTTTATTGTACTTAAGATGAAGGTTTACAGAGTAGATTAGTTTCTCATTAAACAACTAATACACATATTGTTTTGTGACATTGGTTGCCAACTCCACAACATGTCAACAATCTCCCCTACTCGACCTTGGGTTCCCCATTACCAGCTTTCCTGTCCCCTCCTGCCTTCTTGTCCTTGCCCCTGGGCTGGTGTGCCCATTTAATCTCGTTTTGTTTTATGGGCTTGTCTAATCTTTGGCTGAAGGGTGAACCTCAGGAGTGACTTCAGAACTGAGTTAAAAGGGTGTCCAGGGGCCATACTCTCAGGGCACTTGTGGTATTTTTGTTATAGCAGCACTAGATAACTAAGACACCAAGTTTATGGAAGCCCCTAAATTAATAAGTCTGAGGCATTTACAGGAAATTATCCCCATCTGTAGCATATAGGGTTGCTATGAGTTGACGTCAACTCGACGGCAATGAGTTTCAGGGTTTTTTTTTTTTTTGTTTTTTTTTTTTTGGTTATAGCATGAGTACTGCAGTAATGTTTCTGAGGTTTGCTGTTATAATGCTGATTTCTGGGCTGCAAGATAACTGAGCAAAGGCTGTTGGGAATCAGATTGAATTAGATGGCTGTGTGCTTTTCGAAAGGAATTACATATTCCACACAGCTGAGATGAAAGTGCAACAGCTACACTGGGAACTCAAAATATGTGGCTCTTAATTACAGATGTTGATCAGAGTTTTATGTCCTCTCTATATTTCTTTACACCTGGGTTGTGACTTGAAGCATTTACTATTGCCTTCAATATGGATTATACCTAAACAGAAAGAAAACAAAAATTCCTACAACTGGACCAATAAACAACATCATGATAAATGGCAAAAGAATTGAAGTTGTCAAGGATTCCATTCTTCTTAGATCAACAATGATGACAACTGGTACCGGTACTACAGGCAGTCCCCAGATTACGAATGAGTTCTGTTTCTAAATCTGTCTTTAAATCGAGGTTGTATGTAAGTTGGAATAGCTAGGTACAGTTTGTATCTAACATCAGTTAGTCAAACATCTGTCTTAGTATATCATATATAGTGTACAATTCTATGCATAAAAAACATTAAAGAAACACTTCTAGATACACTAAAACATCTTTAACATAAAAATATAGTAATAATAATAATATTTTGATGTGCATTGCAAAGTAGTGCCCATTTCTTATTATGAACCATTGTATATACTTTGAATTTTTAATATAATGGCTTTATGGGGGTTGGTTTGTAACTACAGGTTGTACATAAGTCAGGTGTTCATAACCTGGGCCTGCCTGTACTAATATTCTCGTAAAAATGGTGCGGGGGGCATCCGACCTCCTCTAACTTCAGGAGGTGGAGAATCACTATCAGCATCAACAGCCCAAGGCTGATTGCTATGAAGTGGATGTCAAACATACATCCACCCTCCAACCATTTTACCAATTCTGACACCAACCATCCCTCCCAAAGCACTCTTTACTTCTCTGCTGGGTTCAACAATTTATTGCAATAGCCACACACAGCTCACAGACAATACACAGTTATGGGGTTTATTAGGGAAGTAACAGGTTACAATTCAGGATCAGGAATGACTCAGGATACAGTTCTTCAGTCAGTACAGCTTCTTGGCCACACCCACAGGCAGGTTCTCCTTGGCTCTTGATCTCTCGGCTCTCAGCCCCTCAGCCCCTCTGGCCTCTTGGATTGGTCCAGCCTCTGTCCTACTCAGGCAAATATTACAAAACTCTTTAGCTACTCCGATAAATACACAGAGGCACACTACTCTGCTAGTAAGCCTCAGCCCAAAGACATTCAGTTCTCTAGCTCTATGAGTCGGCAAGCTTAACTCTACCCACAAGTGCCTGGACGCATCCCACTCTGACAGGAAACCTCTTGCCCAAAGGCATTCAGCTATCTCGCTCTGTGGGTTGGCTTCTGCACCATCTTGCACCACTCTTCTGGTTCTGTTGCCACCGTTTCTCTGCCACCGCTTCTCACCACTTTGCGCCATCTCCAGTGTTACAGCTCTCTCTCTGACTTCTGGATTCAGGGGGTTCTCAGCACAGGGACTCCGGGTCCAAACAACACATTCCACTCCCCTCTCTTCTTCTTGGTGATAGTTAGGTCCCTCCTTTCTGTCTCTGGGATGGCTCATTTTAAGCCTAGAGGATGGCAAAACTGATGCTTTTTAGAGTTCCCTGCACCTTATTTGCATGGTAGGTACCACCTCACGAAGGTGCCATGAACCTTATTTGCATTATTAGCAAGCTATCCAATCCCCTTGGTGGGCCACAAGCACCTTATTTGCATAGTCCCACTCAGTCATTGTTGATGTTAGATGGATCCTGGTAGAAAGGAGAGAATACCAGACAGATGTTTACCTGTGTATTATCGACTATACAAAAGGCATTCGACTGTGTGGATCATAACAAATTATGGATAACAATGCGAGTAATGGGAATCCCAAAACACTTAACTGAGCTCATGAGGAAGAACCTGTACGTAGATCAAGAGGCAGTCATTTGAACAGAACAGGAAAGGTGTGCATCAGTGTTGTAACCTTTCACCATATTTACTCAATCTGTATGCTCTGCAAATAATCTGAGAAGCTGGACTATATAAAGAAGAACAGGGCATCAGGATTGGACTGGAGGAAGACTCATTAACAACCTGCGTTATGCAGATGACACAACCTTGCTTGCTGAAAGTGAAGATGACTTGAAGCACTTATTGATGAAGATCAAAGACTACAGCCTTCAGCATGGATTATACCTCAACATAAAGAAAACAAAAATCCTCACAACTGGACCAATAGGCAATGTCATAATAAATGGAGAAAAGATTGAAATTATCAAGGAGTTCATTTTCCTTGGATTCACAATCAATGCCCATGGAAGTATCAGTCAAGGAATCAAATGACACATTGCATTGGGCATATCTGTTGCAAAAGACCTGTTTAAAGTATTATAAAGCAAAAATGTCACCTTGAAGACTAAGGTGCGCCTGACCCAAGCCATGGTGTTTTCAGTCACCTCATATGCATGCAAAAGTTGGATGATGAATAAGGAAGACCCAAGAGAATTGATGCCTTTGAATTATGGTGTTGGTGAATAACACTGTGTATTCCATGGACTGCCAAAAGAACGAACAAATCTATCTTGGAAGAAATACAGCCAGATTGCTCCTTAGAAGCAAGGATGGTGAGACTATGTCTCACATACTTTGGACATGTTATCAGGAGGGACCAGTTCCTGGAGAAGGACATCATGCTTGGTAAATTAGAGCATCAGCAAAGAAGAGAAAGACCCTCAATGAGATGCATTGACCCAGTGGCTGCAACAGTGGGCTCAAGCATAACAATGATTATGAGGATGGTACAGGGCCAGGCAGTGTTTTGTTCTTTTATACATAGGGTCACTATGAGTCAGAATGGACTTGATGGCACCTATCAACAACAACACCACCACCCAGTCATTTGGTGGGAGTTGCAAGACCGTGGTGAGAAAGACTATATGAAAGCGGTCCATTGCACCACAATTGTATAATATGGATGTTTCAAATTTTATTTAAAATTTTTTCTATTTTTACTATTTTTCTCTTATATATAATGCTGTGGTAATTATCTTGTGATACATACACACACTATTGAACTTATTTAATTTATGTTTGATTATTTTCTTAGGATAGATTACTAGAAGTAGACTTACTAGACCAAGAGACATAAAAATATTTAAGGTTGCTTATGTTGTTGTGGTTGTTAGGTGTTGTCGAGTCAGTTCCGACTCATAGTGACCCTATGTACAACAGAATGAAACACTGCCCGATCCTGCACCATCCTCACAATCACTGCTATGCTTGAGCCTATCATTGCAGCTACTGTGTCAATTTGTCTCATTGAGGGTCTTTCTCTCTTTCCCTGACCTTCTACTTTACCAAGCATGGTGTTCTGCTCCAGGGACTGGTCCCTCCTGATAACATGCCCAAAGTACATGAGACAAAGTCTTGCCATCTTCGCTTCTAAGAAACACTCTGGCTGTACTTCTTCCAAGACAGATTTGTTGATTCTTCTGGCAGTCCATGATATATTCAATATTCTTCACCAACACCATAGTTCAAAGGTATCAATTCTTCGTTCTTTCTTACTCATTGCCCAGCTTTTGCATGCATATGAAGCGATTGAAAATACAATGGCTTGGGTCCTCAAAGTGACATCTTTGCTTTTTAACACTTTAAAGAGGTCTTTGCAGCAGATTTGCCCAATGCAATGCATTGTTTGATTTCCTGACTGCTGCTTCCATGGGCATTGATTGTGGATACAAGTAAAATGAAATCCTTGACAACTTCAATCTTTTCTCCATATATCATGATGTTGCTTATTGGTCCAGTTGTGAGGATTTTTGTTTTCTTTATGTTGAGGTTGTGCCCTTTGCATGTCAGTAGCTATTTGAATGACAATCAGGTACTACTCAGGAAATTGAAGATTTTCATAGAGTTTAAATGTGTGTTAAGCTTTCGTAGAAATAAAGGAAACAAAATATTATCCTTCTCCTTCATCACAGCCACAAATCAACCCTTCCCCACTGTATCTGGAAATTTTTGTTGTGTATTAAGCCCTTGGGGTTTAGGATAATGGATTAGCTTGATTGATGGTAGGATTAGTCTAGGAAAAAAATAAAAATTGAAAGCATTACTTATTGCCAGAAATATTTTGTTTTGTAAATGGAAACACAAGTGAACTTCTTGTTCCATGTACTTTGGGTGTTAGAGAGTCATTAATCACAGCTGTTTTCCCTACAGCTATGGGTTCCTAGCAAGTGCTGGCATTCCAGTTCTGCATAGTCTCCAACACACCATCTCACTGATTATAAGAACATCATTCTCAGTTCATGCTGATTACAAAACCCAACATATTTTCATTTAGCTAGTCTCCTGGGAAAAAAATTTATTTTCAATTGTTTAGTACAATTTTGTTTATTGCTAGCCATTGGGCTTCCTTTTTAGTTTAATGAGAGACAGAAAAAGGAGACTGAAGCTAAGTGATTTTTCCCATAAGGAATAGCCTAGAAACCTATATGAATGGGAGCAATTTAAACCATATCCCTTCTCATGATTTAGAGCAAATACTGGGAAAACCTAGGTTACTCCTTCTACAGCTGCTCCCTGCCTCTTCTTGATTGTTTATTTCTCAGATGAAATAATCAACAAACTCAAATAGAATTCAAATGGAATAACTTATGCATGAATCACTCAAGCAGCCTTGGTGACACAGTGGTTAAAGCACTCAGCTGCTACCAAGAAGATCAGCGGTTCAAACTCACTGGCTGCTCTGTGGTAGAAAGATGTGGCAATCTGCTTTGGCAAAGAATTTACAGCCTTGGAAACTCTATGGGGCAGTTCTGCTGTGTCCTGTAGGGTCGCTATTAGTCAGAATCGACTGGACAACAATTAATTTTTTTTTTTTTTTTTGGCTTATCAATGCTTTGTATTGCCATTATTGGTTTAACCTTCTAAATTTAATTTTGTTGTTGAGAATACACACAGCAAAACATACACCAATTCAGTGACATTGATTACATTCTTCATGTTGTGCAACCATTCTCACCCTCCTTTTCTGAGTTGTTCCTCCCCCATTAGCTTAAACTCACTGCCCCCAGAGGTTCCCATCTAAACTTTTGAGTTGCTATTGTCACTTTAATCCCACATAGATAGTTCTTAAAAACTTGCAGAATAAGACCTCTAACCCATTCTGTTGAACGCAAGCCCCTGAGCTCGTTGGACTTTATTTAAATCTTTATTGCTTTTGAGGTTGCTTTATGTTGGTAACTTGGGTTTATTGACTGTTAAGAATTTTCCATACATATTGCCTTAGTTATCTAGTGGTGCTATAGTAGAAATACCACAAGTGGATGGCTTTCACAAAGAGAAATTTATTCTCTCACAGTTTGGGAGGCTAGAATTCCAAATTCAGGGCACCAGCTCTAGAAGAAGGCTTTCTCTGTTGGTTCTGGGGGAAGCTTCTTACCGTCAATCTTCCCCTGGTCTAGGAGCTTCTCAGCACGGGGACCAAAGGGCATGCTCTGCTCCTGGTGCTGTTTTCTTGGTGATATGAGGTTTTCCTGTCTCTCTGCTTGCTTCCCTATTTTATATCTCAAAAGAGATTGACTCATGATACAATTTAATCTTGTAGATTGAGTCCTGTCTCATTAACATAACTGCCTCTAATCCTGCTTCATTAACATCATAGAGGTAGGATTTACAAGACATAGGAAAATCAAATCAGATGATAAAATGTTGGACAATCACGCAATACTGGGAATCATGGCCTAGCCATGTTGACACACATTTTTGGGGGACACAATTCAATCCATAACACATGCTATCAATATATTTAATATGTTTTTTCCTATTTATTGCTATCCTTATACTGGCTGCTGTATTATATACTGTTGGCATTATTTCCTGTTCTCATACTATTCTTTTTCCATGCAAATAAGAGAAATACTTATTGTCAGTTTAACCTTTTAGCTTCTATTTTGCTACTAACCCTATTATTTTACTAGAGTTGTTATTGGCCTGTGTTTTAAATACTTGTTGACACTCTAACCCTCATCTCTTTCCTTGTTGCTATTCTTTTGCTCCTTGGATTACCCATAGTATCACTGCCTGCTTTAAGACCTTAAGAAGGTATGCCAAAAGGCAACCTGGCCTCCCTATGTCTGATTCACCTTTCCTTGACATCTTTAGCTGGTTACCTAAAGGTGCTGGATCATGGATTCAATCCATATTATTTACCAGTCTACTAATCTAACATTGTCAAATGTCTGATTACTCAGAACACCAGTTTAATACCTATGAAGAGAATTATGTATTAATATTTCAGACAGACTCGAGCTCACTCCTTAAACTAGCCCGTTTAAAACTAGGTTATTCCTTAATGTGGCCTACTCTATATGTCATTCCAAGGTTAACACCACAGAAGTAGAGGCTCCAGCTATAGTAAGCA
This sequence comes from Trichechus manatus latirostris, assembly GCF_000243295.1. Lineage (NCBI taxonomy): Eukaryota > Metazoa > Chordata > Mammalia > Sirenia > Trichechidae > Trichechus > Trichechus manatus. Next base: position 5,406,253 of record NW_004444090.1, read on the forward strand.
GCCATCTATCAGAACCTCTGAAAGACAGTAACAAAATAAAGTTATCTTTCTTCCAACATATCCTAAAAATACTGTCCTACTGGGAAATATAAATCCAAGTCCATGCAGAAGAAAGCACTCTCTCCAAAAGGTCAGTTGATAATATGATCAACGAATTTCTCAGAAATTCTTTATCAAAAGGAGGGAATGAATAAGAGCTTCAGAACAGAGATGCCTGGCATATTTAGGGTGGCTGACTTAGGAGCAGGCCTAACTCTATTTTGTTACAAGCTGCTGCTTCTGCATTCCTGAGAATGTAACTCTAACTTCTTCCCATTCGTATGCATATAGACTTGGGCCTCTGGCTGGGTGGAACTAACAAACAGTGTGGCTATGCCTAAGCCTGGGCAAGCCCGGGCAAATTCTGGAAAGTCCAGGGGGGATCAACCAATCAGAATCTTGCTGGGAGGTTCCAGATTTTGCCCTGTATCTATCCTTGTGAAACAACTGCCCCTTGGATTTGTTGGTCTTCACTCTGTGTGAGCTAATGTCTCCCCATTTGTATGCTCCTTATGCTCTTAATAAATCTCTTTGTTTTACTTTAGCAGAGTCTGAGCTTTTCACTCTACAGCACATCTCACATCTCTGTTTCAAACCTTCTAATGACTCAAATATATCACTCAAATATCACTTTCTCAAAGAGGTCTTTCATCATCACCTTCTCTAATGATGATCGCCCCCTCCAGGCTCCCTCTATCACACTACTATTTTTTTTTCTGTATCATCATCACTTCCCTTGGTATTAATTTGATTATTTCTCTTGTCTATTTGTGTATTTTCTGGTCCACCATTAGAACATAAATGCAGGGCACTCTATTATCTTGTTCAGGAGACTATCACAATGCTTTAGCATAGTGCTTGGAAAATAGCTGGTTTTCAATAGACGTCTGTTGAATAAGTGAAAGAAAATCTTCCAAGGAAGTCCAATATGTAAGAGTTCAGAGCAAAGTCGCTCTGGATCAATGCGAAGAGATGAGGGTGGAAATGCATGGAGGTGATGGTGGATGAATCCCCACTCGGCCCTCTCTTCCAGATCCTCCTAAGGCTCCTTGGTGGACTGTGTGTAAACCAGGGCAGCAGGAGCCAGTGAGCTGCAGCTGCCCTGGTCAACAACCTTAAAAAAATTTTGAAAGATTGCTAAAATAAATTTGTAATAATAGTAGAACTTAACTCCATTTTCTATTCATGGCTCCATATGTTACTTAAAAATGTCCTTTTCCTATTGATGTAGGGCCTTAGGCTGTAAAGAGCAAAAACCAAAAACTCCCTTTGTTACAGCCAAACCATGTATGCTGGGTAGTGACAAAATCATTTTAATTCTGGAATCCAGATTTCTGGCTTTCAAGGAAGTTGGGGTAATCCACACAGGCCATTATCCTTAGGTGTCCTTTTGAACCTTGAACCTTAAAAAAAAACGGTTCCTAAAAGCCACTTCTGAGTCAAACAATGGTCTAGTAAGACCTTTTTGCCTTGGGCATTGTGTTCTTTTGAAGAATTCAGTTAGTTTCAGAAACAGACTCAGACTGGGAGCTATATTAAGGGTAGATCAGTAATTATTTTAATTGTTCTTGACTACAATGCTATATGAAAATCCTTCCTGACCACAAATTTTTTATCAGTTCTTTTCTCACCCTTTTTCAGTGGCAATACCGATGAAATTTGGTGTAAGAATTTGGAGTTCTTCTCATCTTGGAAACATTTCTGACACTCTAGCCAAATGTTTCCCCAATTTGCAAATTATGTATTCAATAAACTTCAATAAATTTCTACTATTGGCTTATATATTTTTTGTTTCAACAGTAGTTTTGGGGTAGGCATTTGAATATTGCTTGGGGCCACCATCAACCAGACCACCAACCTACAGACCACCCAGCAGACAGTCTCCAAAAGTTGGTAGTCAGTCAGTAGTATTTGGAAACAAATTATAGGCACGGTACTGCTTTCTTGGAGCGAGTCATTTATTATCTAAATCATAAACTCTTGATCTCCCAAGAAGCTGTCTGGTTTAGAAAATTACATCTCTTCTTCTGAACATTAATAAAGAGGTGTATAATCTGTAAGAAAATAAATTAATTTTTCCCTTATCATCCAAAAATAAATAACAAATATTTTTTAAAATTTTTACTTGTAGCATTACCTTTCCTGAGGCATTCATATGTTTTGATCTTGCCTTGAATAAATGCTGGATTTTTTCAAAAGACTACATCTCATTTCACGAGAACCACTGCACTCCTCCACACCATAATGACATATGAATCCTGGACAGATGGCTATACTTCCTCACAAGCCCCAAAGCTCTACTCAATTCCTGCCTTCAATGTTTCTCAGGGCAATTTCTTATTTTTGTTCTAAATAGTTTGCTGGTGGACAAAGTGCATATTTTCCCAACAATCATCAGGAAGTAGAAAATACAAAATTCTGTCTTCAATTTTCATTATATCCCGCAGTTTAAATCACTCCGAATGCATTTGTATTAGTTCTTTGGTTTGTTTGTATAGCTTAGATGTAATCAAGCAAATCAGTACATAGGTACTAAATATTAGCAGGGCCATTTATTGACAAACTCAGTTATAAGATGAAACTAAACCCTAGTAAAGATTTTAAACCTGCAATAAATTCAATTAATGACAGTCATTATTTAGAATCTGAATTCATTGATACATGACTATGATAACTTGAAAGGAATTTATGATTGGCTATTTTAAATATTAATAAAATGTATTAAGTGCAATAATAGTAAGTGGAAATATGGTACAACTTGAAAAAGAAATATAACTGTTGTTTTTCTACCTCTTTTATAAAGACTTGAGGATAATCTGTTAATCTGTTTCTCTCTAAATCCCATTTGCCTGCGTGCATATCAAAATTTTCTAAAAGCAGTTCTAAGATTGGTTATCTTAGTGATTTTTGCTCTTCCTTCAGTTAAGTGTGTTTTTCCAAGCCAGCAGCCATGTGGCTAAAGGTAGGTGAGTCGTGTTATAAAAAAGCAGCTACTGTAATTAAATTATGGTACCGTCGCCCCTCAAGCAGTAATTTGAAAGGATGAAAGCTTAATTTTTCCATCAATGAAGTCAATTTCATCCAAGCTGTTGTTCAGAGTGCCATATGCATTTAAAAATCACATGTTTAAACTAATCAGGAACAAACGTAATTTAAAACCCTTACTGCAATAACATGGACGGATTGTAAATTTATGGAGCATTTTCACTATAGAAAACTAGGTCCATCCAAGACATATCCAGAAGTCATCAGACAAATAGAGCAATATAGATCTAAAATACTCACTGTGTGAGCTTAAGTCATAGAGGTCTCTCTAATAAATTAGGGTAAATAGCAGCTGGACTGTACTTACTGTGGTTTATCTGTTCAACCTACCAAGAAAAGAAGTGAGCATTAATTGGTACACTGGAAGCTTTCTCATGGAAACAAGCACTTAGAGCAATTAAGACAGAGACCAAAAAACAGCTCTGCATTGAAAAGCTGACAGCAGGACTCCTGCGCAATACATGTAATGAGTGGCTGAGGATTTTAATAGATGGAGGCTTGGGGACTAATGGACAATTAATGTAAAACAGATGACATTCCTTTTTCAGTTGTTTTGAAAGGCCCTTCACCTGCTGCTCAAACAAATGCAGCTAAGGTAAAAGAAAAGCAGGAACATGGTCTTGCTTTAACTGGGCTAGAGAGACAATGTGTGTCCCTGATATCTCCTCGAATATTTTCAAAGACCAGTTCAAGAATTTAACAGTTCTCTGTAGCTGGCTGCCAAAGCCCCCTCCTGTTTTCTCCTGACATCCAGGGTGGTGAGGCTGGCTCACGGTGCCCCTTTTAAACTGTTTTCAGCAGATGTGCCCTGGAGGCTCACCTAATTTTACAGTGGAGAAGAAGATGGGTGCATTATGGTGTTACAGCCTAGCTTTTAAAATTTACAACAAACCACCCTAAAATGAGAAGTACAGTAAATACATACTGGAACATCCTGTGGAAATTTTACAGCACGGTGGTCTTCTTTCAGCTAGACCACTTTAATTGCACTTATGGAAATCAAAAGGAGCTCTGGTGGCACAGTGGTTAAGTGTCAGCTGCTCACTGAAAGGTTGGTGGTTCGAACCCACCAGCTGCTCCCGTAAAGATTACAGCCTTGGAAACCTCATGGGGCAGTTCTACTCTGCCCTACAAGGTTGCTATGAATCGGAATTGACTCGATGGCAATGGGGTAGGTATGAAAGTCAGAGAGCCTAGGTCCTTCAAGTTTGAGCTTTATAGCCACAGATGGACTCCTCCTGTTACATGGCTGGGTACCAAAAGCACATACTGAAATCAATTGTTTGGAAAGATAAATCCATTTCCTATAGAAACAACACCACACCTGTTATTTAAGTTTCCAGGTGATCCCCCTAAAGCCTATTTAACTCAGAATTAGGTTTAACTAGCACACATCAGCCTGAGCCCTGGGCCCCAGGACAGGCGCCAGCTGCCAATGAGGGAAAGAGGAAGAATGAGAAGAAAGTGGGTGTTTTCCCTCTTTTTTAGTGGGATTGGACTGAGCTATGATTTGAAATATAACAAGTTAATCCTTGACAATTTTCTATCTTCTATCTTCTAATGCTCCTGTGCTCAACACTTAGGAAACCAGTGACTGTATATAATTTATGTCGCTGGACAATGAACCACTCCAATGCGCCTATCTTCCCAATTCTCCATTCATTCTCCAGTTTTTCTTCCATTTGCTCAAAACAGTGTAGTCAGGTAGAAATTAAGAGGAAAGTAGCCTGCATGAACTAATTTACTCCCTTGAGTGTGGTCTGAACATTCCCTGAGGTCTTTGCATGTTAAAAACAAACAAAAACGCTGCTTCTAAACTCACATACATCTAAAATTGGTGGAATTTCAATAAGAAAAAGTCAAGTGAAAAATTTAGGCAGTTGAGCAATTCCATTTTTAAATATTGTGGAAATAAACAAAGACCATGGAAATGAGAACAAGCAAAGGCTATTCAGACCTTGCTACAGCAAGGGAATCGGCCACCATCACTTGTATTTGACAGAGACTCAAAGACAGGCAGAGGAGTGGGAAAGCTTGATTATGGAAAAAAGGGAAGGCGTCAGGTATGCCCTGATTGGCGACTGTTGGTATGGAGAATCTGCAGGTGGGCAAACTAGAAATGGGACATCCTATGTGGTTGGTTAGGGGAGCATTTTTGGCTTTCTCTAGTTGGTCCTATCATGCCCCTGGAAGCAGCAGTCGAGAAATTAAATGACAAATTGCACTGGGCAAATCTGCTGTAAAAGACCTCTTTAAAGTGTTAAAAAGCAAAGATGTCACTTTGTCCCCAAGGTGCACCTGATCCAAGCCATGGTATTCAATCACCTCATATGCATTTGAAAGCTGGACAATCAATATGGATTACAGAAGAAGAACTGATGCCTTCGAATTATGGTGCTGGTGAAGAATATTGAATATACCATGGACTGCCAGATGAATGAACAAATCTGTCTTGGAAGAAGTACAGCTGGAATGCTCCTTAGAAGCGAGGATGGCAAGACTTCAATCTTACATATTTTGGACATGTTATCAGGAGGGACCAGTCCCCAGAAAAGGACATCATGGTTGGTAAACTAGAGGGTCAGTGAAAGAGAGGAAGACGCTCAACGGTGTGAACTGACACAGTGGCTGCTACAATGGGCTCAACAGCAATAACTGTGAGGATGGTGCAGAACCAGGCAGTGTTTTGTTCTGTTGAACACAGGGTCGCTAGGAGTCGGAGCTGACTTGACAGCACCTAACAACAGTTGGTCCTAAATTGGAAGCAGAGCAAAAAATTAGGAAAACTGTCCATTATTGATCAAGTCTTGGCCATTTTGGGCCAGTTGCTTAGGGGTTGTTGATTGGCTTCCTGGACTGGTTGCTGCAGGTTGTGGGTCTGAGTTCTATGTATATATGGTCTGGTCATTGTCCCTTTGTATATTCAGTCTCTCACTATCTAACACAAATGTGTCTACGTATGCAGAATAAGTATGCAAGGATATTTGTTATAGCAGTGAAAATCAGAAACGAAGTTTAAGTAAAAAAGGAAAATGCCTCAAAATGTAATATAGTGTAATATTATGGAGGAGTTGTGTGTATACATTAGAAAATTAGAAAAAGGCACCCTTTCCTCACAGCCTGACTGGCTTTCTGTCCCCTGCCCGCCCCCCCCCCCACCCCACCCAACAGGAGGACACCCTTGGGCAGGCTACAATATGCTCAGCTGTGCCTAGAAGCCCTGTCCCTCCCTACCATGTGAACCCAGAGCTGTGGCAGGGGCAGAACTTGGTTTGACAGGGTGGCTGTGCCTGGCATGAGTGGAGCAGGGCAAGGGAGAGAAGTAAAAACTACAGATACTAATACGTGTGGATCATGTGTTATAAGCCAGAAATTCATGCAGTGGGTAGACAAGAAATGTCTAATTATTTCTTCAGATCAAATTAAATCAAACTCCTATCCCCCAAATCACTGTCTTCGCAAAAAATTCAATCTCAGCTATTTTTCTTCTCTCCTCCTACCTAGGTTTATATAAAAGTCTGGAAGGCGTTTCTGGTGTCCTGAAAATAAGGACTTGTTCACTGTCCAGAGCTTCCTCCAAGGACAGGTGGTTTGCTTTGCTCTGGGCCAAGCAGTCTCCCTTTGGGCCCCAGGTGGCCATTCTCACCTGAGCACTGCCTAGCCCTGGGGCACTGGAAAGAAGTGGGGCACTGATCCTCAGTGAGTTCAGGATACACCCATCTCCATGTTTTTCCTGGGCTTTGGGAACATCCCTTCCCTCAATTCAAGAGCTTCCATCCTCTCTTGACAAAGGCATTCATCTAACCCTACACACCTATAACACCCTCCCCAGCACAACCTGTTCAATGACCTTAGGCTTCAGGCTTCTGAAAGAAAAAAGAGGTTTCCAAGTTACCAGGAAGAGAGGTTACTTTAAGGCCACCAGGGACCCCATATGTGTCAGAGCAGAACTGTGCTCCATAGAGTTTTCAATGGCTGATTTTTGGAAGTAGATCTTCACGCCTTTCTTCCAAGGATCCTCTGGGTGAACTGGTTAGCAGTTGAGCGTGTTAAACATTTGCATTTGCACCACCCAGGGACTAGTTCTCAATGTGCGGGCCCAGCCAACATCATCAGTATTAACTAGGAACTTATGGTTAGAAACTATGGTGTAGTTCTACTCTGTCCTACAGGCTCGCTATGATTCATAATCAACTCTTTGGCAGTGGGTTTGGTTTTTTGTTTTTGTGGTTAGAAATGCTAATTCTTGGACTCACCCCAGACTTGCTGAATCAGAAACTCTAGGGGTGGGACCCAGCATGCTGTGTCTTAACAAGTTCTCAGGGCACCTTAAACTAACTTGGGCTTTTCTGCTTTGACTTCACAACAAAGGACTCAGCAGCAAAAGAGCTCCAAGTTCTGGCTCTCTCCTTTAAAACAGGGAAGGGAAAACAGAGAGATAAAAACAAAACAGCTCTCAATCTTTCAGCTTTTTCTACAGCAGCAAAATAATGAATAAATATCTTTGTTAATTATCCCTCCACTTTTGTAAGGCATAATTGTCTGGATTTATAAAGGATGAAGAAAACCTGATCCATTTGATCTACACCTCATCAACAAACCCTCATTTTCACCTTCCAGGTTTAAGAATTCAGGAGGCTTTATCCTGGAAAAAGAACATGCTGAGAAGTAAAGGTCAGGTATTCAGAGGAGGCTGTTCCACATCTCCACGGAATGAAGAAATGTGTGAACACCCTTTGAATTTCAATTGGGTCTCCTTTCGCAAGAATTTTTACACTGAGCAAGATGGAACCAGCAAGCGACTTCCTTGTAATAAGAATTCTATATTAAGAAATATAATGTCTTCCTTCCACAGATTAATGCTAATTTTTATCACCTCATTTTATTTCAACTTCATTATAAGATCTGATTTGTGCAAAAGGGAACAGTCATGATTTTAGTTCTTACACCCGATTAAATGTCACCATTTCCCAATTCATACTCCTGCTGCCCCAGATACTTCTAACACATTTCAGACCTGAGACTTTCTGAGCTGCTGCTTCTTTTCCAAGTCGTTTAAAGATCCTGGCATTAAAACACAATTACATGACCGAAAAATACTTTTGAAGCCTTCTCAGTGTGATTTTTTTTAATAGTGAGATTTCCAAACTGCATGCCCAGAGAACAATTTTCTGAGTTGTGTATAAGTCAAAAGCATCTCACAGGGCCCATTAGTCACTTTACAAAATTACATGAAATCTTTCAGGCCCCCCAGAGTAGCTGCAATTTAGCAATAAATGAATGGATTATGCTTCAGACAGTCATATTTTAAAACAGTATATGTTAACAAGCAAGACTGTTGAACAGTTTTTGGCTTCTGAGATTACAGTCGCATTATTGCAATAAAATGCAAGATTTACTTTCTACAGAATCAAACAATTTTAAAAGCCAAACAAAACTGACTTCCAAGTTTTACCTGAGGAAATCCAGGCCACAGAGGTGTCTTGATCAAGGTCCCACAGCCTGGTTTCAGGGCAGCCGGAATTGGATTCATAGTCCCCCAGCTTTTCTCCAATTGTCGACTGAGTTTCAGCTAATTCTTAATTTTCCTCTGGCCAGAAAGGCAACTCATTACCTTCCAACAAGAAGCACTGGTGGTGCAGTGGTTAAAGTGCCCGGCTACTAACCGAAAGGTTGGCGGTGGGAAACCACCAGCCGCTCCGCGGGAGGAAGACGTGGCAGTCTGCTTCCTTAAAGATTTACAGCCTTGGAAACCCTATGGGACAGTTCTACCCTGTCCTATAGGGTCTCTATGGTCAGGGTCGACTCCACGGCAATGGGTGGTGATGGTGGGTACCTTCCAGCACACGACTGCCACCTAAGGGTGACAGTGGTCATTGATGCTTATGCAATGAATTCATTAAGGCCAGAAAGGAAATGGAATAAAATTAATTGACCATTAAAATTTAGTGAGAGTCTACTGTTCTGTAGAGGCTTTACCTACGTTATCTTATTTAATCCTCACAACACTATGAACTAGGAATGTTTATCCGTGGCGAAACAAAGTCTCAGAAGAATGAAGAAACTCGCCCAACTCCGCACAGCTGGCAGCATTCCCTACCTTGCTTCCGGGTGCAGTAGCTGTATCCCATTCTCCTTTCCTGGGGCTAAGTCCCTGCCCTGTAACTTTCATCTGTTACTGCTGGGTTCCCTAGCTCTTAGCAGTTTTCTCTGATCTGTGCTATTCCTCGGGCTGTAGTGACTGGATCAGGAAGCACCAAAAAGACCCACTGACACTTTTGCTAGCATAGATGAGGGTCAGAGGCATATGCTGTTTTCCATTCACACAGATAGTGGTAAAATCAGTGTGAGCCTGCAGGCTGCCCAAGCTGTGCAAAGTGGAGCTGAGGGTCAAGTTACCACAGTGACAGGGAAAGCTCAGAGATGGAGAGAAACCGAACCTGGTGACATCCCTTTTGCCCCCAATTACAGCTGTGCTGGAAACAAGCTCTACCCCTGGCTGTTTCAGTTATGGGAGCCAATAAATACCCCTTTAAGGAATAAGCCAGTGTGAGAAGGGTTTTCTGTACCTTGTGCTGAAAAGTCCTGACTAATACCAAGAGTTTGCCCTTTCTCAATTCTTTTTTGCTGTTTTCAACTGTCAACAAGTCAGTGTCTGTATCATGCCTATGCTTACAAGGCACTGGTCTATTTTCCAATAGCTATTGGTCTATGGAAATCCTGGTAGCATAGTGGTTAAGAACTACAGCTGCTAACCAAAATGTTGGCAGTTTGAATCCACCAGGCGCTCTTTGGAAACTCTATGGGGCAGTTCTACTCTTTCCTGTAGGGTGGCTGTGAGTCGGAATCGATTTGACCACAATGGGTTTTTTTTTTTGATTGGTCTATACTTACAGTTGCAGTGCTAAAGTAAAAATATCATTTGAAAATAGTTAAATATAAATTAAAAATAATCAAAATAATTTATAAACTTAAAGTATATATAAATAAAATTTTAACTACATAATTGTATATATAAATATAAAAAAATTAAAACTTAACTATGTAAATATATAATTTAAAATTTCTATATCAATTTAAAAACACACAAAATATCCTTGAAAATTGTTGATTTCTCATCCTAAATATTAGCTTCTCAAGAGCATTCTGGAAGTCTACAGTCTACAATAATTAGTTCTTTCATTAAAGGACCTCATACATATCCTTTTACCCTTCAGGATAATACTTCTTAATTCTATTTAGCTTTTACAATATGATTTATATTTGCCAATGATGATTAGACCAGAAGGAGTTTAGAAGTTGGTCCTTCCGTAGTCAAATCTCCAAATGAGAATGCAGCCCGGCTAACACCTTGATTTCAACCTTGTAAGGTCCTGAGCAGAGAACCTAGCTACTAAGTTCAATGATTTCTAGTCCATAAAAACTGAGAGATAATAAATAGATGTTGTTTTAGATCACTAAGTGTGTGGTAATTTGTTATGTGGCAACTGCCATAGCATCTGTCTTCCCCAGTAGGTGAGCACAAGTCTCTGTGTCTATGCTGCTCTTTATATAACTCAGAAGTGATTAATTAGGTTTAGGATCCGCTCTACATGGATATGATCTCTATTGATTGATTACATTATATTATATTGCATTATGGAAGGTGATTACACTACATTAGATTACATCCACAGGTGTGGGGGTTAGGATTCTAACACATATCTTGAGGGTTCACACTTCAATCCATAACACTACTCCTGTATGACCTCATGTAAACTGATAGCATCATCAAAGACCCTATTTCCAAGCAAGGTTACATTCACAGGTACTGGAGTTAGGACTTCAACATATGTTTTTGAGAGACACAATTCAATCCATAACAGTCACCTACAGGAAATCTGGAAGTGCAAGAGTCTCAAAGGAAGTTGCTGCTGATTTGCTCAATCTGCCCACGGTGGATGCGTCTCAGGAGGCCCCCAGAAGCCAAGGACCTGAGCTGGCTGTTTGCAGCTGGCACCAAAGAAAAATGCCTTCTCCTTCCTTACTGCCTTTGACATCTCATGGTGGTGACTCTTGGTGTCAAATCGAGGCTAGAGGCCTATGGGGAAAGAAGTTCTGGGAGATGAGGTTCCTGGTTTTTCTCTGAGATACAGAGAAGAATGCAGACTATGGGCAGCAGATGGGAGGCTGACAATGCTACCCAACTGTCAACAACAAACCATCCAGCAATCCCTCTTCCCCAGATATTAACGGAAAATAAAATAAAAACAAAAGCAAAGAGCAACTGGTAACAACTGTCTTTAAACCACACCAAGGACAAGATCACTCTGGCAAAAAGCATTTGATACTCAGTTAATTGGTGGAGTATCTGCGATGCGGAGTGAAGGCATTTTTTTTTTCTATTACATTATTTTTGCTCAAAACTCACACAGGTGCCTGGGATATGACGCCAGAGCCAGATACAGCAGCCCTGATCTCACTGGCACTTCCTTTAGAGGCTTGAGATCTGGAATGGCTTTCTGAAATCTTCAGTTCTAAAAATGGAGAAATTCAGTAAAATCCACACATTTGCTTGCCACAGTCTCAAGTATACAGTAAAACGACAGAAATGATTTCTACCAAGAATTGGTCATTTCATTCCTCTTGATTTAACAAGGAAGAAATAGCTTTGGAGAGAAGTGACAACATTTCTAAACTTACACACACATCCACACCTACAGAGTTCGCTCCTGATGATCATCACATTCAAAGCTAACCTGGTTCTCTGAGATGGGCCTGGTATGAAGGAAGAAAGAGCCACTAACTGACTGGAAGCTAAATGTAGCAAGACACATGCCTTTGTGTGATATATCAGAGACTGTCATGTTTCCAGAGTCCCTGGGTGGTACCAACAGATAACATGCTTGGCTGCTAACTGAAAGGCTGGCGGTTTGAGTCCCCCTGGAGGCACCTCAGAAGAAAGGTGAGGCAATCTACTTCTGAGAAAACCAAAAAACCAGTCATCAAGTCGATTCCCACTCATAGTGACCCTAAAGAAAAAGTAGCCACTAAAAACCCCAGGGAGCACAGTTCTACTCTGACATACATGGGGTCACCATGAGTCAGAATCGATGGCAACCAGTTTTTATTGTGTTTCCAGGAGAAGCCTGATGCTTTGGTTAAGAGGAAGCCCATTCTGGGGCCCAGGCTCCAGACACCTCCAGAGAGAAATTTGCAAGTCCCTTCACCACAGGGGTTCTGGAAATTTTCTAGATTCCTGAATTTCCTGCAGCAGACACATCAAACAAACAAAAAGTCCTGGGAAGTCAGAGACCCAGAGAGATGTATTTGGATGCATCCTCAAGGTGACTATTTGCTGGAAGCTCTGGTAAAATAATTGGGTGTGGATAAAGGTCAGAGAGAGTATTAATATAAAGGAATATGAAGTTTAAGGTCAATTATAATTATTTTCCCTCTCACACGTTAGCATAGATAATTGAAAAAGACCGTCATGTGTATGTGGATTGGGTACACTTGGAAGCTGTTCTATTTTGTAAACGAGACCAACAGTTTGGCCCTGCAGGCAACAAGCTCAACTTCCCAGCAGCCAGATCTTCTCAAAGCTAGGGCCTCAGTTCGCAGGGCCTGGCATTTGCCGAATATGCCTTACTGTATCTTTGAGCAAGACTTTTGCTCAAAAAAGTACCTTTTGCACCTTACCCAGTTCTGTATTGCTGCCACCAGTGTGATTTCTCTGCAGCCATCTCCCAAGAGTTGGGGGCAGGCTACCTCCAGCGGTTGAGGCTTGGGCCTGCCTTTGTGTCTATGCTCCCTGAGAGGTGCCATCCTCCTAATTTAGCTCACACAAAGTGACTCAGACATTTGGCACCCCAGTACACGGATCTGGTCCAGGGAGCTGAGTGCAGTCTACGCAGTGAATCATACCCATGGCCCCCAAAGCCTATTTGTTTACATTAGTATGTTGGCAATCATGCTGCAAGGTGACTCAGATTAAAATGCGTTCTTTGGGGTTTTGAGTTAAGTGATTCCTGCTAGTGAGATTATTGTCTACCTTTCAAGCAGAAGAAAGCAGGAATTACATGGAAGCATTTACTTCTGTGCTAAAGGGGAAAAAGTTTGAGTTAGGTAAGTAGACTTTTTATAAGGAAGAACCTGTATAATGACAAGCATGACTACACGGTATATTTAGAATTTTGATGTATGATAAATCGTGCGTGTCATTCTTTACAACGATGAATGTTAAGGCTTCTGACGCTAAAACAGACAAACTAACCAAATAATGGAGTCCCTGGGTGCTGCAAACAGATAACGAGCTTGACTGCTAACCTAAAGTTTGGAGGTTCAAGTCCACCCAGAGGCACCTTGGAAGAAAGGTCTGGTGATCTACTTCCAAAAATTCAGCCATTAAAAAACCTATGGAGCACAGTTCTACTCTGACACACATGGGGCCTCCATGAGTCAGAGCTGACTCAACACCAACTGGTTACATGGCATTGGTGGTTCAGTGGTAGAGTTCTTACTTCCATGTAGGAGACCCAGGTTCTATTCCCAGCCAATGCACCTAATGTGTAGCCACCACCTGTCTGTCAGTGGAGGCTTGTGTGTTGTTATGATGCTGAATAGGTTTCACTGGAGCTTCTAGATTAAGAAGGACTAGGAAGAAAGGCCTGGCCATCTACTTCGAAATATCAGTCAATGAAAACTCTATGGATCAAATGATCAGATCTGCAACCAGTCATGGGAAAGGCACAGGACTGGACAGTGTTCTGACGGTCATTTTGCATGAGGCTGACAACTCCACAGCAGCTAGCAACAACAACAACAACCAAATAATACTCTCGGCTCTCAGGGAATTAAGTGATTTGTCAAAAAAAAATTCTGTTTTTGAAGAATAGGAATATAATAAATGCTTTATTACTGTTTACAAAGCAAATATTTTCAAAGTGATTATCAATGCTTTAAGGAGCCCTAGTTGGTACAGTGGTTAAATTGTCAGCTTCTAACTGAAAGATTGGCGGTTGGAACCCACCAGATGCTCCGAAGGAGAAAGATGTGGCAGTCTGCTTCTGTAAAGATTACAGCCTTGGAAACCCTATGGGGCAGTTCTACTCTCTCCTATAGGGTCTCTATGAGTCAGAATCAACTCGACAGCAATGAGATTTTTTGGCTTTATCAGTGCTTTGTACTGCCAGTATTGGTTTAACTTTTTAAAAAGTTATTTTTTGTTGAGAATATACACAGCAAAGCACACACCAATTCAATCGTTTCTACATGTACAATTCAGTGACATTGATTGCATTCTTCAAGTTGTGCAACCATTCTCACCCTTCATTTCTGTGTTATTCCTCCCTCATAAGCAAATGCTAACTGCCCCCTAAGGTTCCTATCTAATCTTTTGAGTTGCTGTTGTCACTTTGATCCCATATAGATAGTTCTTTTGTTGTTGTTGTTTGCTTGATTTATTTTTTTCCATTCTTTGAGTTTTAGTTTGTGTCTTTGCGTCTAAGGTGTGTCTCTTGTAGGCAGCATATAGCTGCATCGTGTTTTTTTAATCCATTCTGCCACTGTCTGTCTCTTTATTGGTGTACTTAGTCCGTTTACATTCAGTGTAATTACTGATAGGTATGAGTTTAGTGCTGCCTTTTGATGCATTTTTTTGTGTATTGTTGACAGTTTTTTCATTCCACTTAATTTTCTGTGCTGAGTTGTTTTTCTTTATGTATTTTCTTTTCATCTTTTTCATTGTTGTTGATTTCGTATTTGCTGAGTCTTTATACTTTTCTTCTTTTTTATTTTGAGGTGTAGGATTGTTAGTTTCCTTTGTGGTTACCCTAATATTTACCTCCATTTTTCAAGTTTAAACCAATCTTTTATTTCTTGATATCGTCTTGACTTCCTCTCCACATGAAAGTTCTGTGACTACATTATTTAGTCCCTCTTTTTTGTTTTAATGTTGTCATCTTTTGTATATTGATATCTCTCTTTCCCTATTTTCAGTTTTGATTTATTTTTGTGACTTCCCTATCTGGGTTGATATTTGGTTGTTCTGTCCTGTGTTCTAGTCTTGGGTTGTTAACTGATGTTACTGATTTTCTAACCAGAGGACTCCCTTTAGTATTTCTTGTAATTGTGGTTTTGGTTTTTACAAAATCCCTAAACTTTTGTTTATCTGGAAATGCCCTAATTTCACCATCATATATGAGAAACAGTTTTGCTGGATATACAATTCTTGGCTGGCAATTTTTTTCCTTCAAGGCTTTATATATATGCCGTCCCATTGCCTTCTTGCCTTCATGGTTTCTGCTGAGTAGTCAGAGCTTAGTCTTATTGACCCTTCATTGTAGATGACTTTTCATTTATCCCTAGATGCTCTTAAAATTCTCTGTTTATCTAGTCCCTGATGGAGCAAGAGAAAAGTGGGGTGCGGAACTTAAACTCTAGTAAAAAGACCAGAGTTAATGGTTTAATTGAGACTGGAGGGACCCTGGAAGACATGGCCCCTGGACTCTCTTTTAGCCCAAAACTAAAACCGTTATGGAGGCCAGCTCTTCAGACAAAGATTAGACTGGACTGTGGGACATAAAATGATCTCATGAAGAGTGTGCTTCTTAGCTTAAGTGTATACATGAGACTAAATGGGCAGTTCCTGTCCGGAGGTGAGATGAGAAGGCAAAGAGGGTCAGGAGCTGGTTGAATGGACATGGGAAATCTGGGGTGGAAAGGAGGAGTGTGCTGTCACAGTATAGGGAGAGAAACTAGAGTCACATAACAATGTATGTATAAATTTTTGTATGAGAGACTAACTTGAGTTGTAAACTTTCACTTAAAGCATAACAATAAAAAAAAAGTTCTCTATGTTTGGTTTTGGCAAGTTTGATTACAATATGTCTTGGTGACTTTCTTTTGGGATCTACCTTGTGTGGGGTTCAATGAGCTTCTTGGATAGATATCTTCTTGTCTTTCACGATATCAGGGAAGTTTTCTGCCAACAAATCTTCAACAATTCTCTCTGTATTTTCTGTTGTCTCCCCCTGTTCTGGTACTCCAATCACTCGTAGGTTAGTCCTCTTGATAGAGTCCCACATAATTTTTAGGGTTTCTTCATTTTATTAAATTCTTTTTTTCTGATTTTTCCTCAAATAAATTGGTGCCATGTGTTTTATTTTCAATCTCACTAATTCTGACTTCCATTGCATCAATTCTCTTCCTATAACTTTCTATTGAGTTGTCTAATTCTGAAATTTTATTGTTAATCTTTTGGATTTCTGTTTGCTGTCTCTCTACAGATTCTTGCAGCCTGTTAAATTTGTTATTATGCTCTTGTATAATCTTCTTAAGTTCCTCTGTTGCTTTGTCTGTGTGTTTCTTGGCTTGGTCTGCATTTTGCATGATCTCCTTCCTGATCTCTTTAAGAGCTCTGTATATTAATCTTTTCAATTCTACCTCCGATAATTCCAAGACCTTCTCTTCCTCAGGAAGTTTCTTGGTTCTTTGTTTTCATTGCTTGCTGAAGCCATCATGGTCTGCCTCTTTATGTGATTTGATATTTACTATTGTCTTTGAGCCATCAATAAGTTATTATATATTTTTATTTTATGTTTGCTTACTGTGTCCTAGCTTCTTGTTTTGTCTTGTTTTGATATGCTCAAATGGTCTAGTTGTGTGAGCTAGTTTGATTATTGGTGTCTTTGAAGGTCTCACATTCTGTCACAAGGTGGTTAGAGCTGTTACTAGGTATGTGAGTCCCAGAGTCCATTTACTTTTCTTATGTGGATTCAGCTCAGGTGTCCAGATTGTTGGTCGCTGAATGTGTGGTACAGGCTATCACCTACAGTCCTAGATGGGGAGGGCTACATAGGGGTGATTCGTGTAGGCACAGCTTTCTGGCTGCAGTAGGGGGGGTATGTGCTGAGCAAGGTAAGGGGCTAATGGCTGCCCCTGAGTGTCTGGGAGGAAAGCGTGCCCCTGTTTCCTACAGCACGTAGGTGGGTGGGTTTTGCAGCCAGACTATGAGCACTCAGTGCTGTTGGCTGTAAGCACTGGGAGGCACCACATATTCTTGGACCCTTGTTGTGGGTGGCTAGGTGGAGTGGGTGGAGCCACCAGTCCTCAGGCCCCAGATGTGGGTAGGTGAGGACCCTGCTTAATGGGCAGGGCAGTGTCAAATGTCATAAATCTGCCACTCCCCCTTAGCTTTTACAGTTGAAAGTAGGCTTCAGATATATACCCTGTTGTACTGTGCTAATGAGGGTCTGTGCTGTTGAAATGGGCCCACACAGTCTAGGCAGGAGTGAACAGCATTCAAAGTCCCCTTATTCAAAGTACGTCTGCAAAGGGCTGTGCCTGCCCTGAGTTCCCAGCTTAGGGGAGCTGGCAGATTTTTTTTTCTGTTTGTTAATTTGTTCCCTCTCCAAAGCCAGGAGAATGTCTCAGGATGCATGACAGGTCCCACTTCTGGACCAGGGAGCATGGCAATCACTGAAGACTGACCGGGACCAGAGCAGAGTGGGGAGGTGGCAGGTAAATGGGAGAGAGGTACTTCCCAGAGGGGGGAAAGGTTTTTTTGATCTCATGAGGTAGGTTAGAAGCTTGCACTTAACTTTCACAGATTCAGCACCTCTTTCCCGTGGTTCTGCAGGCTTGTGCAGACTCTCCACCGCTCGGTTTCTCCGTGTGGAAAACACATCCCAAGCGTTACTGCTTGCCTCAGCCCTTGAGCACTGGCCGATCCAGCCTGTAGGGTGCCAGCCAGTCAGGTCTGGCAAATCCTTGCTGCTTCTGAACTGTCTTTCCCTCCCCCTGCCACTCAGTCCGACTCCTGAATTTTGTCTTTGATGTTCAGGGCTCCTAAACCAAAAAAAACAAATACATTGCCATCGAATTGATTCCGACTCATGGCTACCCTATATGACAGAGTAGAACTGCCCCATAGGGTTTCCAAGGAGCACCTGGTGGATTTGAACTGCCAACCTTTTGGTTAGCAGCGGTATCTCTTAACAACGATGCCACCAGGGTTTCCTTCAGGGCTCCTAGTTTGTCATATACAATCAATCCACTTGTTTTTTTTTGGTCTTTGTTGTAAGAGGGACCACAGGAAGCACCTGACTACTCCACCGTCTTGGCCCCACCTCACCCATATAGATAGTTTCTAAATTAGCATAATGCTCAAGGAAGACATTTTTTTACTAGTAATTAAGCTACCTATTGTTTGGTTTTAAGAAGCCTTCAAGGATATTTTTGGTTTAAGTTTGTGCGCGTATGTGTGTTTTTAATTCTTTCATTATTTTTATTTTTTTATTTTTTTAGAAGAGGTATGTATGTATATGTTTATTGTCCAATCAGTGCTTGTGAAGATTCTTCATAGTGTTCCGGTACCATTTCTTCCTATTCAGGTCCAGGAATGGTTTAACTTTTAAAGATTATCTCAGGGCAAGAGTTTCAGGGGTTCATCCAGCCCCCATGGCTACAGAAAGTCTGGAGTCCATGAGAATTTGAAATCCTGTCTGCATTTTCCCCCTTTTGATCAGAATTCTTTTATAGAATCTTTGATCAAAATGTTCCATAATGGTAGCCAGGCACCATCCAGTTCTTCTGGTCTCATGGTAAAAGAGGCAGTTGTTCTTGGAGGCAATTAGCCATGCTTTCCTTTTCCACCACCTATTCCTGATTCTCCTTCTTCCTCTGTTGTTCCAGGAGAGTAGAGACCAATTGTAGTGACATGGGTGCCACTTGCAAGCTTTTAAGACCCCACACACAATGCAATGAGCTAGGCAGTAGAACAGAAGCACTAAACACACTATTAGGCCAATTAACTGGGATGAGCCATGAAATCGTGGCATTAAACCTCCAAACCAAGGAACTAAATCCCATGTGGTTTTTGGTTGTACATAAGCAGCCTCAGTAGCTACTCTTTTTTTTTGTCATTGTTGTAACTATATCACACAACTTTTGCCATTTCAACTTTTTATAGGTGTATAACTTATTGAGAGCAATTGCAATAATCGGTTGTGCAACACTACCCTTAATCCATTTGATTTTTTTACCATCGTTAACTTCCCCTCCTTCCTCCTCCCTCCTGCCCCTGGTAACCAATAAACTTCGGTCTCTATACATTTGCCTTTTATTGTCTTTTTATATAAGCGAGGTCATGCAATATATGTCCTTTCGTGATTGACTTATTTTTACTCGGCATAACGTCTTCAAGCTTCATCTACATTGTAGCATGTATCAAGACTTCATTTCTTTTACTGGCTGAGTAATATTCTGTTGTATGTATGTACCATATTTTGTTCATCCATTCATGTGTTGATGGGCGTTTAGGTTGTTTCCAACTTTTGGCTATTCTGAATAGTGCTACAATGAACATTGGTGGGTAAGTCTCTGCTTTCAAGTCTTTTGGATATATACCTAAGAGTAAAATTGCTAGGTCCGTGGTAGTTCTATTTTTATTTTTTTGAGGAACTTCCACACAGCGCTGTTTTCTACAATGGCTATACCATTTTGCATTCCCACTAGCACTGGATAAGTGTTCCAATTTCCCCATATCTTCTCCAATATTTGTTATTTTCTGTTTTTTTTTTTTTTTTTTTAATCTTAGCCATACTAGTGGGAGTGAAATGGTATCTCACTGTGGTTTTGATTTTCATCTCTCTGATGGCTAATGACATTGAGCATCTTTTCATGTGTTTGGTGGCCATTTGAATGTCTTCCTTGGTAAAATGTCTGTTCAAGTCCTTTGCCCATTTTATGACTGGGTTATTTGTCTTTTGTTGTTAAGTTGTCGAAGAAGTTTTAGATATATTTTGGTTATTAGATTCTTATCAGATATATGGTTTCCAAAGATATTCTCCCAGTTGGTAGCTAGTCTTCACTTTTTTGGTAAAGCCATATGATGGACAAATGTTTTTAATTTTTGTGGGGTCCCATTTATTTATTTTGCTGTTTGTGCTTTTATTATTATATTAGATAATCCATCATTAAAAGGTAGGCCTGACAGTGTTGCCCCTGCATTTTCTTCTGAAAATTTTATGGTTTTAGTTTGCTATTTAGGTCCTTAATCCATTTGAATTTGTTTTTGTATATGGTGGGAGGCATGGATTTTATTTCATTTTTATGCATGTGGAAATCCAGTTTTTCCAACACCATTTATTGAAGAGACTCTTCTTTCCCCATCGAATGAACTTAGCACCCTTGTCAGAAATCAGTTGACCACAGATGTGTGGGTTTATTTCTGGACTCTCATGGTATAACTTTTTAAGATATTGCTGTGAAAATGGTCATAAATATGTAGTTTTTATGTCATTATATATTATTTTCTATTTTCACATCTGGTAATTGTAGTGTGCACTGCAGTGCTAATACGGTCAGGATTGCTGATTAAGATCCAAATGAACAGTGAAATCTCACAGCATAAAGATTGTTCTGTGAACACTAAACACCCTCACTACTCTGTCTCACTCATTGAAATATGGACCATCATCCACGGCAGGAATAATAGAAGGTGAAAAGCACAGTGAAAAGAGAGTTGAACTGTTTGTAAAGCAACTCTGACTACCTATTCTGTGAACATCCTCTCTGTGTACCCAGAACAATGCAAAAGGCATTGGTCAAAGTAAAGTGATCACAAGAAAAGGTAGGCTGTGTGTCTATTCAGCTCCCCCAGTAACCACTTGGGAATCAGCTCACCCATGGGATCATAGCTACCATTGACTGAGGGCTCATAACACTACATGCCAGGTGTTACGCAAAGTGCTTTGGGTGAGGTATCCGTGGGACCCTTGCAACAAACTGGGTAGTGGTTGGAAAGCATTTATATGGCCAGGATTTAAATCATGGCTCCACCAAGTACTACCTGTGTGATTAAGCAAGTTATGCATCCTATATGCTCTTCAAATTCCTCACTGGTGAAAGAGAGACAATAATAGTATTTCATGGGTTAGTAGATGTAAAATGCCTAGAACAATGCCTTGTTATTGTTGGGTGCTGTTGAATAGATTTTCAACTCATAGTGACCCCATGTGACAGAATAGAACTGTCCCATAAAGGATTTTCTAGGCTGTAATCTTTATGGGAAGAGATTGCCAGGTCTTTCTTCCATGGAACTGCTGGGAGGGTTTGAACCACCAACTTTTTAGTTAGCAGCTGAGTACTTAACTGTTGTGTGACCAAGGCTCCTTAGAACAATGCCTTACACCTGGTAAATATTCAATATGTTAAATATTATTACTGTTGTGATTATCTGTAAATAATGCCTGCCCTCAAGCAGTTTGAAGTCTAGTTGAAAAGGGAAAACCCATGAACCAGTCTGAGAACAAGTCGCACTTGACACAAACCACCAAAAACCTAGAATAGTTGAGGAACAGGAGAGAGAAATGAGGGCTTGAGCTGGATAGAACAGTCTTTGTGGAAAGAATGGGATTACATGTGAGCTTTAGAGAGTGGGAGAAAGATGAATAGACAAAAAAAAAAAAGACAGAGACAGAGACAGAGAAATAAGATTTTCCAACTGGACAAGTAGGAGTCAAGGCCTACAGATGGCAATGGCTGTGTTGAGAGCAGAGGATAGAGAGAAAATCAGCCAACAAGGAATAAGAATAAAAATAAATGTACCCAAGGGGATGGAGAAACAGAAACTAGGGGACTATAACCAGCTGGCCACCAGTTTCCTCCAGAGAGGATCTGCAAGGATGCTGTGGGGCTGCAGTCGTCAAAGTGTGGTCCTGGACCAGCAGCATCAGCATCATCTGGGAATTTGTTAGAAATGAAAATTCTCAGGCCCCACTCCATACCCACTGAATAAGAAACCCCAGGGGCGGGGCCCTCCAACTGACTCTGAAGTACAATAAAACTTGAGGGCCACTGGTGTAGGGAGGGGTAAGAAGACCCTTGTTCCTGTTTAGTCTTTCCTGTTCTGGCAGGAAGTCCTATTGACAGTCCCAACACAGGCTCGTTGGGGTCCACACCTCAAGCACATTTCCTTCAGCCTGGGAGAAAAAGACCAAAAGACAAACAATGACAATGGAGAGCATGTCACTCCTCACCTCTCAGGAGACTTTTAAACCTCTCATCCTGGCATCTGGGAAGAACTTAGGCCCTTGGGTATCCTGTGGAGTGGATCTTGGGCAATAGACGGCTAGATAAAGAATTTTGGCTGATGTATAGTACTGCAGTTAATAATTGCTTCATGTTCTTTGAGGTTCAATTTAGCAAATCTTTGTCATGGGAAATATCAGAATAATTTGGATTTTCCAGAATAGAAGGAGGCTGTAATACATTCCCCAACCTAATCTAATCCATCTAAGCACTTGATACTCCACGGTGGTTTTTTGAAACAATTTGATTCCATCAGCCACAGGAAGACCCTTACATTATCACTGCCTGATATAGCTTTTTAGTTTTTATTAAATGCTGAGCTCCTGCAGGTGGTCATATGGAGGATGGAGTGTGCTATTTTCTGTTAAGAGCAATCAAAATGGCTGTTTGATGTAAAAATGAGCATCTGTGGCAGGTAGAGAAGGCCGCGAGGCTTCCCTCGGGAAGGAGCACTAACATCTCTTCTAAGTGCTTTTGCACACTTAATCTCAAAATGCAGGCAATGAAATGGATGAATTACACTTGCTGGCTTCCTTTATTTACCTTGTCAAATTATTTGATTGGTGTTTAAAACTCAGAGACAACTCTAAATTCATTCAAGGACATACTTCTTCCGAAATAATTACAGTGTGTTAAATTGCATTTTACTTTCTTGTTCTGAAATGTAAAATAATTCTCACCTTAGACATAGTTGCCTCTCAGAGGAGTACACAGGCAGGGGTGGGATGAGGGAGCCAGAGGCAGAGAGCTGGGCAGCAATACTCAGAATCTTACTTCCCATCCCCATCCATTGTGTAGGTGAAGAGAATTAGTTTATTATGTGTAGCTGCAAAACGTTCATCTAAGAGCCCAGAGGGAATCACATTTGCCCTGTGTTCCTTTGCCCAGCATCATCCATTTCTGCAGCATTGGAAATCTATACAAATTGACAGACAAGAAATTAAAGCAGTGATGTGAATCTGGCCTCCCAAGCTCCTCTCTTTCAATTTAAAACTCACTGCCTAATGGATGAGGTAGAGTGGGAAGTTGTCATTTGTTGGTTAATAAAAATTCCAACTAATGTTGTGTAAACTGAAGCTCATTAGCCAGGACATATTATTGTTTTCAGAGCTGAGATGATGGGGAGGAAAAGGAGTAATGAAAACAAAGCCTTCTGAAAGGCACCCATCACATCCAATCAGCCTCCCCTGGAACTGACCTTCTTTATATAAAAACAATGAGAATGTCTGTTTCATTCTTTTGCCCTAATTCTGGTTCAGAACCTCATCAACCACTCACAGATGACTGCAAGAGTTAACTAACAAGTCTTCCAGTTAGTCTCTCTAGTCTTGCTGGTCTCCCCTTCTCATTTCACACAGCCTACCCTAGACTGGGGGGCCCTGGTGGTTCAGTGGTAGAATTCTTTCCTTTCCTATGAGAGAACCAGGTTCAATTTCTGGCCAATGAACCTCACGCGCAGGCATCCACACAACCCTCAGGGGACGCTTGTGTGTCAGTGTGTTGCTATGATGCCGAACAGGCGTCAGCAAAGCTTCTAGGCTAAGATGGACTAGGAACTGGGGGTCTGACTTCATAGCAGCTGACAACAACAACCCTAGACTGGTCAGTCTTCCTAATAATTTCAGTAGCTCCCTACTGCCCTGAGTATATACGTATGTTTGTACACATATGTATTATATAATCTTTACATGTATAATACATAAACTCCCCACAGTGACTTTCAAGACCCTGCATGAGGAGGCCTGTCTCTGTATTGCTAACCATGTGTCAGCTGCTCCTCAACTTGACTGTGTACAAAGTTTTTCAGAAGAAGACCCTACTTATCCCCAGAGTCACATCTCTTACTGTGCTGTCCCTACCCTGCGTGATAACCTACGAGTGAGCCACAACAGAAGACTTAAGTTTCCACAAACAGGACTTCCAGGCCATGCATGTAGTTTTGCCCTTGCTATTGCCTCTGTTTGGATTATGCTGTTGTCAGGCTGGAAAATGCCTACTTTTCTGTCACAGCATAGCTCAGGCATCACCTCTTCTAAGTGTCTTTCCTGATCCCTCAGTTTCCAGAGTTCCCTTGCCTTTTGTCCTCATGGATCTGCAGCTCTCAAGGCACTTGTCATACATTTGTGCATCTACTTGTAAGCGTACCAAGGGCTGCAGCCATGTCTTACTCATCTCTGCCTGCATTTCCAAGGCCACTCTAGTTCCTAGTATGGGGTGGGCTCTCATTAATGTCTGTCAATGGATGTGTGGAGGGTTCTGCCATATCTGAGGGGAAATACTTAGGAAAAGAGAGGACTTTCAAGCCCTAGCAGTGGAGGCCGTTAGCACTACATTAAAAACAGGCTAGGTCAAGAAGTAAGATGATTGTGGAAAAGAGGACCTGGGAGAGTCCAGAATATAGGTTCTGGAACAAATCAACTTGCAACCTTAGGAGCCGTAGGCTTGAGGTAGAAGGGACAAAACAAGTCTCTGCTCAAAAGTCATCTTTTTTGAGTGACGTTCTTCCTTGACTGTTCTCTCTAAAATGTTAGCTCCCCACCCTCTTCCAGCTGCTTAAAAACAAACAAACAAAAAAAAGTTGCTGTCGAGTCAATTCTGGTTCATGGCGACCCCCGGTGTGTCAGAGTAGAACTGTGCATCATACGGTTTTAGATGGTTGGTTTTTTGGAAGTGGATCACCAGGTCTTTCTTCTGAGGTGCCTCTGGGTGGACTCGAACTTCCAACCTTTTGGTTAGCAGCAGAGCGCTTACCCTGCTTTATTTGTTTTCAACATTCTTTTCATACTTGACCACTTATGATACACCTTTCTATCCATCTGTTTATTGTCTGGTTCCCACTAGAGTGTAAGATCCACAGAGACAAGAACTGTGTTTAATTCACAGAATGTGTAATAGCACCAGGCACATGGTAGACCCTCAATATGTATTTGTGGAAAAAAAAAATAAAGGAATCAATCATTTCTTTCAGTGAACCAATGAATCTAGCTGCTGTTTGTCCTTAGCATCACGATCAGTAATTTAACAAGCTTAGTTTTCTGGGAGTTTGAGCCAAGTAAGAGATGAATTTGAGCTGATGGTAAGAAACAAAAGCAACTGGAAAAGTCCCGCAACCCGGGCAAGGAAGGGGAGGGACCATCCTGAAGGCTTATTTGTCCTCAGCCAATCACTGTTGTTTATATCACTGACCCTAAGTCAGGAAGCAGTTTGTGTTGATTTTTTACTCATGAATCATTCACTTATTTATTTACTGAACTGCTCAACTAATATATCTTGAGCACCTACCATATGTCAAATGATACTGGGTATACAGCAGTCACAAATACATAATTAAGCAATGTTTCTTCCTTGAAACCACACAGTTATGAAACATAAAGTGATGTGTGCTATAATAGACCTTGGACAAAGATCTGAGAATAGAGCTGTAAGATGACTAATTTTCTTACACAGAAAGGAGGTACCAGAAAATATTTCACAGGGAGGTGACTTTTAAACCGAGGCTTGAAGGCTGAACAGACATTCTCCCAATCAATGCCACCATCTCCGAGCTGTACATCCACCTCTTCTTCACCACACTTCCTTGAACCTTGACTGTACCACCTAGTGACCCCTCCCATAGTTGACCTCAGTGACCCTTGCAGCCCTACTTCTTGCATTATGGCCGATGAAGCTATAATATGCTTGATAATCGCTGAGATGGACCTTCCTGCCCCTGTTTGCTTCAGGCAGGACACTGTGGGGACCTTGGACATATTTTTTAACCTCACTATGCCTTAGTTTCCTTACTTGAAAAATCAGAACTTTAAACTGGATAATCTTAAAACTACTTTCTAGCTCTAGAATTCCTTGACTTACGACACTTAGAAAAAATTTTAGCAAAACCATTTAAAATAAAAGCACCTCAGTTATCCTGAAAGCTTTGTTGTTATTAGTTGCCGTCAAGTCAATTCCAACTCACAGCAACCCTATGTGAAAGCTCTGTTATCCCAAAAAATCCATTCATTCAGAAAGCCTTGTTCTACCCAATACTCTGGATGAGTGAGGTACTGCTGTGAAAACAGTCCGCCGTCTCATCAGTGTAACTGGCAAAATTAATTTAACCTTTTGATCACACTCCTCCCATGGAGTGGGCCAAGTGAATTTTTATAAAAGCCTAGAGAATCTCTGGCACCCACTGTGAACCTGAGATGCAGGGTTGTGGCTAGAGAATGCCCTCGTTTCCCAAAATGCATTTGTTGTTAGATGCTGTTGAGTTGGCCCCGGCGTAAGGTGTCCCCATGTGTGTCAGAGTAGAACTATGCTCCACAGGGTTTTCAATGACTGATTTGTTGGAAATAGATTGCCAGGCCTTTCTTCCTAGGTGCCTCTGGTGGACTCAATCCTCTAAACTTTTGGTTAGCAGTCAAGCGTGTTAATCATTGGCACAACCCAGGCACTGGATAATCTCTGGTTACTTGGTGAACTCTATAGACTTATGCAAAACTTAAGCTATCATTAAGGTTTTTTTTTTTCCCCCTTAAGATTCGATTAACTAACTATAAATGACATAATTCCATGGGATCTATTATATTTCATTTCTAGAGGCTGTTAAAATGAACATGCCTCCCCCACCACACCCTGAGAGAAGAAAATAGTGGTCTGGTAATTGTCTCAGACTGCTCTGATCAGGCCATGGACCATCTACAGGGAAATCTAAATAGATGCTTTGGAGCCGATTACTGGGTAAGTGTAAATGGAACAGAGCTTCACTGTGAACCATGTCGCTTCTAATGAACTGTCAATGCTCCATAAAGACCATCACTGATTATCATGTAATGTGGGCTGGGAGCCGCTCTGAGATGAGGATACGCTGTGGCAATGTGGTTTTCTCCAAAACGTTACGACACAAAATTAAATGACTTAGGCCTTTCATTATTATCACGTGACAGAGCTTTATTCTTTCTAAATTCTTTTTTTTTTTCCAGAAAAGTGACATGAATACAAGCAATTAATTACTGATTTGACTGTTCTAGTCAAAACAGACTGTTCATGTGTTGTTTTCCTTGTCCCATTAGAAATTAAAATTTGCCATTCCTTTCAATGAAATCTGGGACCAGCAATATGTTTCTAGAACTCAAATTTAGTTATTAAACAGGGGGAATATACTATTATGTAACAGGAAATTTCATTCTTTTATGAAGTTTGGTATTTATTATTAAAGATTAAGAGTGCAAGAGGAATAGATTTTAATGAGAATATGCATTCTAATTGTTTTGTAGAACAATTTTATTTTTCTTCACATACAGTTTAAGCTACAATAAGATATAAAGATTTTTCACTTCTCAAATTAGAAAGACATGAAAGTATGATAACATACTTCCTCACAGGGGATATCAGGGAAACGTGTTCTTACACTGGTGGGAGAATATAAACTGGTCATCTCTCTGGATGACAACTTGGCAAAATGTTTCAGAATTAAAAATTTACCTACCATTTGGTGGGACTGAGCAAAGCAGGTCTCAGCACATGGGGGTAGGAGTGAAGAAGCTATGGCAGTCTTGACAGGGTGTCTTAGGCTGGGTTCTCTAAAGAAGCAAAACCAGTAAAGTGTATAAATATATATACAGATACAGAGAGAGGTTTATATCAAGGAAATGGCTCACACGGTTGTAGAGGTTGTAATGCCCCAAGTCTGTGGGCCAGAAAAGAGGCTTCTCCTGATTCACGTAGCTTCAGGGGCTGGTGAACCCAAGATCAGCAGGCCGGAGAGTAGGCCAGAGAGCAGCCTCTCTGATTGCTCACAGGCTGTGAAGATTGATGAATCACAAGATCGACAGGCAAGACTGCAGGTAAGCTGCTAGCTCAAGTCCCAAGAACCAGAGGTCAGAAGAACAGGAGCCAGCTGCAGGATCTAGAACAAACAAAAGCCCTGAAGCCTCACCAGAATGTCTACTCACACTCCATGCAGGCCACATGCCCAAGGAAACTCCCCTTCAACTGACTGGCTACTCACGGCAGATGCCATCATGGAGGTGATCACGTATCAAATCTCAACAGGGAAGTAATCACAACATTATACAACTGCGAAAACACTGAGAATTATGGCCTCACCAAGCTGACACACAATCTTAACCATCACACAGTATAAGGAGGGGTTCACAGAGGAGGTGACCCAGCATGAGGTGTCATAGTACAAGCAGGGTAAGGAAAGGATCCAAGTGGGTGGGCAGTGGTGGCAGCAGTCCAGTGCAGTATGTCAGAGCCCTAATGGGGTGAGGAGGGTATCCACACATGGGGGCTGGAAGGGGATAGTGGCAGTATATGGAGAATGGTACCATGCAGGGGATTTGATCAAATTAGTAAATATAAAACCCATAACCCATTGCCATCAAGTCAATTCCGACTCAAAGCAACCCTATAGGACAGAGTAGAACTGTCCCATGGGATTTCCAAGGAGCAGCTAGTGGATTTGAACTGACAACCTTTTGATTAGCAGCCAAGCTCTTAAGCACTGCACCACCAGGACTCCAATTAGCAATATATTGAGGACATAGTGAGGCTGGATCCTTATTGTTGGAAAATGGAGTTATGAACATGGGAAGAGAGAAGACTAGAAAAGAACTCTGTGGTCTTGGATTGGAACTGGAGATATCAGCACTCATGGTTTTTAATATGTACAGATAGTTATAGAAATAATTATGATGTAAAGGTATATATGTGTGCATGTGTAAGTATATGTCTGTGTGTGTACACACATATATTCTGTGGCCCTGTCCACTTGGGAGCAGTGACACCCCAATAACAATGTGCACATCTAGTGTCCAGATATTGTTTTTTAAATACCTTTCTCTATTTAAATGAACCAAACATCCTTGGATAAATGGCTGATACCATGGCTGGGGCAGAGAAAGTAAAAGATGAGCCTCACCTTGCTGCCATTCACAGGGAAGGACCAGAAACCCACCGGCCCAGGAGCAGCTGCTGGGCATTGCAGGTTGCATACTGAACTAGGAGTCAGAAATTTGGATTAGACCTCAGCATTTACGAATTACAGAGAAATCCCTTAACTTCTCTGATTCTTAATGTTCTCAGGCTAAAATGGTGCTAACCTAAGACTAATTTTCTCTGGCCAACTCTCAAGGCTTTGGTAAGGAGAAATATAAAACAAAGTGTATGCAGGTACAGATTACCCATTAAGCAAGGTATGCATGAGCTTAATTATGCTTCCTTACTAATCTGTAGTGCACAATTTTGCCTGTTTCTTTTTTAACCACATCAAATTGTGCACTACAGATTAGTAAGTAAGCACAATTAAGCCTGTGCTTACCTTGCTTACTGGTTAATCTGCTCCTGAGTGTATGAAAGCCTTTTGTAAACTGTAAAGTACCATGCAAATGTTAAGGCTTATTACTATGAAGAGGTATAAAAGACGTATGCTCTACCAAGTCTCCTGTATTTCAAATAGGACATGCTTGCAGTCTTAAAACAGGGCTTTTCAACCTTGGCTCTATTTACATTTTAGGCTGGATAATTCTTTGCTGAGGGGTCAGGGGTGACAGATGTCCTGTGCATTGTAGCCTGTTTAGCAGTATGCCTGGCCTCTACTCACTAGATGCAAGTAACATCGCTTCCCTCCACTTGTGACAACCAAAAATGTCTTCAAACATTGCCAAATGTCCCCAAGAAGGGCATGATCATCCCCGGTTAAGAACCACTGTCTAAAACCAAGGAAGCCTCCTTTGAAAAAGTAACTTATTTCTAGGATATTATCCTGAATTAACCAAGAGGTTTTGTTTGTTTGTTTCTTTTTCCCCTTCCTTTAAATTATACATTATTTATAATATGTAAAAATAGAAAACTGCTATAATGTCCAGCAATAAGGAATTGGTTAAAATAGTTGTGGCATAGCCATATAATGGAGTACTGTATAGAAATTACATTACAGCATATTCACTCTCAGAAGGTTCAGCATTGACTCCCTGCATTTTCAGCCTCACTGGGATGCTCACAATTTGTGAAGGCTGTGTGGCTAGTCAGAACAATGATAATGTGAGTGGAGCAGGGTAGTTAAAAGTCAATCTTCTGTCTCCAACTCTCTGTTCCACTTATCATAACAACTGTGACAGCTATGTGTTGCAGTTGCAGGGCCGTTGGATGGAAGCATCTTGGGTCCATGAGTCACTGCTTGGAGGAGCGGTGCCATTATGATCCACAGGGTTTTCACTGGTTGATTTTTTGGGAGTAGATAGCCAGGCCTTTCTTCCTAGTCTGGAAGCTCCACTGAAGCTCTGCATCACAGCAAGATGCAAAC
This sequence comes from Trichechus manatus latirostris, assembly GCF_000243295.1. Lineage (NCBI taxonomy): Eukaryota > Metazoa > Chordata > Mammalia > Sirenia > Trichechidae > Trichechus > Trichechus manatus. The sequence continues at coordinate 5,436,698 of NW_004444090.1, forward strand.
TTCCACTGACAGATGAGTGGTGGCTATGCTTGAGGTGTGTTGGCTGGGAATAGCACCCAGGTCTCCCTCATGAAAGGCAAGAATACTACCACGGAACCACCACTGGTTCCTCAGTGATGGGCTTACCGAATGATTTATCCATTCAGTCATTTCAGCAAAGATTTACTGAGCCTGTATGCACCAGCACTGTGAGAGGTGCTGGGGATTCAATGACGGGCATGGTATTATAGTCACCTTAGAGGAACTCACAATCTTTTAATAAGTCAGATGAAACTTCAGGTAAGATATTCTTCATATAAAAGTTTTTTTAAATTAAAAGAAGGTCCTACACATCTAAAAGCAAAAATTCTGTATCAGTGACTTGAAGAGATAGGAATAACTGGGCACACCCTTCGTGTACCTTTGGGCAGTGCATATTTTGTGCAACTCAGCTTGATGTACAGATTAAAAATACAGAGCTCCAGGATGTTCTGTCATGGTTGAGCAAACCCAGTTGTGAACACAGTTTGTAGAAGGAGATTTCATTACATTGCATAGAAGTGCCACCTCTGTTTAGGACTAGATGTTTATAATCTTTCTGCTCTATTTGCTGCGTGAATGTGCATTATTTTAGATCAAAGGAAACCAGTTACACTTCCCCAGTGTCTCTCTCATTAAAATTAATTATTTCCCCAGTTCAGGCCTCTTTGTTCACAATCGTGTCCAGTAAGAGAAACAGGTCTTAAGAAACCTGATTGTGTTTGATGCAGTTTCAGAATCAGATGAAAAGGTTGGGGGCGGGGGCTTAAGGAAGGCCTTCAAAGGAATAACTTCACATTCCCACTGACCTGTCATATTAAGAATTCTCCTCCTTGGGATTAATTGTTAAAGCATTTTACCTTAAACATAGGCATTTTCCAGTTTTAACTTCTAATACTCCATTCAGAAAAGAATGAAATCATTTTCTGTATTACTTGATAGCATCTGAACTTAATTACTACTTCAGCCAATAAAGTCACAATTCACTCAGTGAAGTATTTTGGTAATACTGTGCCGCCATGGGCTTCACTTGTTTTATTTAATGAACCTATAAAATACATATAAATGACTCCTTCAAACAGAGGGATTTGATTCCCAGTTCATTGGGGAATGAATATATTGATCATCGTCAATGCATAAACCATGCCCGATTAAATGTTTCAGTAGAAATAGTCTCACAGAAATGAGGATCTGACAGCACAGCTTAGTGTAACTTATTTTAATTCTTATTTGTTAATAGAAAATAAAAGCTATTGTTCCAAAGACAAAAATAATTATGTATACATTTTCAAAGGAGTGGGGAAAATGAAAAATGACTGCTGTCTCTTACTCGGAGACTCATCTTGGCACGACAAGGGAGCATCAACATTGCACAAGTGTCAGGAGTCTGAGGATGGCTCTGGAGAGCCAACATGCCATGTGTCCAATGACGACCTTTCATGATGCTCGTTAGTGGGGTGCTTAATGGTGCTGTTTATCTATGCCTGAGAAACAGTCACGACCTCCCTCCCCTAGGATGCAGGGATGACGGTGCTGCTGTGACTAAGGCCCTGCAGGTAGAATCTTCCCCGAGGCCCTAGAGAAAGGAAGCCAGGGATCTGGGGCCAGTTCTTGAAGGATCCTGTAGTATCCAGGCAGCTGGGCTGGGCCACAGGGAAGTAGGAGCTGACAGAGAAGGGACCGTAAGAGCGGCTGAAAGTACGAGCAGTTCAAATGTGCAGTATGACTCTTAGCAAGTAAAGTTGGTTTTCTTCCTTTTCATGAAAAGTACTGGCTAATTTTTGCTATAAAATATTACATGTTCATTGTAGAAAAATGTAAAGCATACAAATTAAGCAAAGAAAAATTTAAAGCACTGATATTCCCATCACCTCAAAGAAATAATCATGGTTAAGATTTTTGCATTTGTCATTCCAGACTTTTCTCTGCATATATATTTAATACTTTCAAAAAGGTACATATTTCAATGATTATTTTTTAACTGGTTTTTAAAATTTAGTATTATTTCAAAAAATCTGTATTACTATGTTTGCATCTACATAACTTTTAATTGATGCATGCTGTTCTGTTGTATAGTATGACAAACAAGAATCTTTTAAACAAGATTCTATTGACATTGGTTGTCATCATTTTGTGCTATCATATGCCATTCCATAAACAACATTCTTGCATTCCTGTCTTTGTGTACTCATTCAATTATTTCCCTAGGATAAATCTGGAAATTAGAACTGATGTGTCAAAAAATGAACATTTTTAATGCTTTAGATTTATATTGCCAAATTGACCCCTGTGATGAGCAGCCTCTAAGATGGCCCCCAATGATGCCCATTTCCAGTATTCATGCCCTCGAATAATCCCCTCCTCTTGAGTGTGGGCTGAACTAATGTCTCCTGCCAATAGCTAGCAAGAACCAGAGACCTGCCAACAGCCATGAGTTCTGGGAGAGAGCCTGAGCCACTGGATCCAAGCTGCTTTCAAATTCCTGACCAAAGATATTGTCAGATAATCAATATTTGATACTTTAAGCAGCTCAGTTTTGGGCAGCTTAAATACTTCCCTGGAAAAGACAATCCCAATTTAGAATCTCTTCAGCAGCAGAAGTATGAGTAGACATTTCCCATATGTTCATCAACACTGTGTCTTTTAATCTTAGCTAAACCACTTTCATTTCTTGTATTACTAGTAAAGTTTAGTATTTAAATATATATGTATTATTTATTTGTACTTCTTTTTTAATGAATCGCCCATTTGTGCTCTTTGGCCTTTTTTTCTATGAAGAATTTGTCTTTTACCTTGCTGATATGAAGAGTGCTTTATATATTAGAGATATTGCAAATTCCAGTTCCACCCCCAGCGCAAACTGCGCCACACACACATTGGCTTTCTATATTTCTATTTTATTTGATATTTTTGTTGCAAAATATTTTACATCTTTATGTGGTCAAATTTTACATGGTAGATTTTATTACGCTGCCTTTGATACAATACATTTAAACCTTCCTTGCTCCTTAAAAAAAACATGAATATTCTTGTATTTTTTTCTAGTACTTTCACATCATATACTCATAAAAAAATTTTTAAAAGTGAGAAATTTGACAATTTTCACTATATTTACTTTCTTTCATTTTTCTTTTCTTATTTTGCCTTTTAAGAAATTTTTTATTGTGCTTTAGGTGAAAGTTTACAGTGCAAATTGGTTTCTCATTCAAAAATTTGTACACAAATTGTTTTCTGACATTGGTTGCAATCCCCGCAATGTTTCAGCACTTTCCCCCTTTCTACTCCAGGTTTCCCATACACATTCATCCAGTTTTCCTGTCCCTTCCTACCTTCTTTTCTTTGCTTTTGGGCAGGTATTGCCCATTTGGTCTCTGTACTTGACTGAACTAAGAAACACATTCCTCATATGTGTTATTGTTTTTTTTATAGGCATGTCTAATCTTTGGCTGAAAGGTGGACTTCAGGAGTGGCTTCAGTTCTGAGTTAGCAGGGTGTATGGGGGCCATAGTCTTGGGGGTTCCTTCAGTCTCTGTCAGAACAGTAAGTCTGGTATTTTTTTGTGAATTTGAATTTTGTTCTACATTTTTCTCCTGCTCTGTCCGGGACCCTCTATTGTGATCCCTGTCAGAGCGGTTGGTGGTGGTAGCCAGGCACCACCTAGTTCGTCTGGGCTCAGGCTAGTGGATGCTGTGGTTCATGTGATCCATTAGTCCTTTGGATTAGTATTTTCCTTGTGTCCTTGGTTTTCTTCACTCTTCTTTGTTCTGCATGGGATGGGACCATACATTTTCTTTTTTAAAAATGTTATTTGTTTTACTATTGTTGTTGTTGTTGAGAATATACACAACAAAACATACACCAATTCAACCATTTCTACATGTACAATTCAGTGACATTGATTACGTTCTTTGAGTTATGTAACCATTCTCACCCTTCTTTTCTGAGTTGTTCCTCCCCCATTAACATAAACTCATTGCCCCCTAAGGTTTCTATCTAATCTTTTGTGTTGCTGTTGTCAATTTGATCCCATATAGATAGTTCTTAAAAGAGCATAATGCTCCAGGCAGACTTTTTTACAGGTTAAGCTAAACTACTGTGGTTTTCAGAAAACTTCAGAGGATATTTTTGGTTTAAGGTTTAAAGATCATCTCAGGGCAATAGTTTCAGGGGTTCATCGAGCCTCCATGGCTCCAGAAAAACGTGGATACCATGAGAATTTGAAATTCTGTTCTGCATTTTTCCCCTTTTGATCAAGATTGTTCTATGGAATCTTAATTTTTACTACTTGTGATAGTTAAGGTTGTGTGTCAACTTGGCTGGGCCATGATTCTCAGTGGTTTGGCAGGTATGATGTAGTTTGGCAGTCCTATAATTACATAATCACTTTCAAGATGAGATTTAATATAATGTGATCACTTCTATGATGGGATCTGTTATGAGTAGCCAATTGGATGAAAGGGAGTTTCATTGGGGGTGTGGCCAAATCCAATATAGGTGGACTTTCTGGCAAGGCTCATGGGCTTTTGCTCACTCTGGATCCTGCAGCTGGCTCCTGTTCATCTGACCTCCAGTTTTTGGGACTTGAGCTAGCAGCTTGCCTGCCGATCTTGGGATTCGTCAGCCTCCATAGTGTGGATCTTGGGTTCATCAGCCCCTGCAACTACGTGAGTCAGGAGAAGCTTCCAGCCTGACCCATGGACTTGGGACTTTCCAGCCTGTACAACCATGTGAGCCATTTCCTTGATATAAATCCCTGTATATATATATTTATATGCTTTACTGGTTTTGCTTCTCTAGAGAACCCAGCCTAAGATACTTGGTACTGAGAGTGGTTCTAGAGAAACAAAATTGTAAGGATGACTTTTCTAAATTGGTTCTCAAGTCTGTTTAGTCTTAAAGATGTTGATGACTCTGCTTCCATTAGTAAAGAGTGTACTGCTAATTCATGGCATGAGGTGGCAATAGAAATACGCAAAATATCACCACCAATACATCAGGTATTGGTGAGTGGTGAGACTCTACGTGATTGCATGTTTGATACATTCCTATAATTTTGTTATAATAAGAAGTATAAGGAAGCTGGTTGGGTAGGTCCTACTTTCACTAGACAAAGTGGTGAAAGAAAGAGATGAGCTCAGGGCCTCAGAGCCAAAGCTCAAGTACCACATCGTCATGGATTGAATTGTGTCCCCCAAAAATATGTGTCAATATTGTGTAGTTGCCTTCCATTTTGTGATTGATATAATTTTCCTATATGTTGTAAATCCTAATCTCTGCCTGTGGTTAATAAGACAAGATTGGATTATGCCGAAGAAGATCAGAGTGGGATGTAACACCCTTGCTTAGGTCACATCCCTGATCCAATGTAAAGGGAGTCTCCCTGGGGTGTGGCCTGCACCACCTTTTATCTTACAAGAGATAAAAGGAAAAGAAAGCAAGCAGAGAGTTGGGGGGAACTCATACCACCAAGAAAGCAGGGCCAGGAGCAGAGCGCATACTTTGGACCCTGGGTTCCTGCACAGAGAAGTTCCTAGTCCAGGGGAAGATTGATGACAAGGACCTTCCTCCAGAGCCAACAGAGACAGAAACGCTTCTCCTGGAGATGACACTCTGAATTCGGACTTCTAGCCTACTAGACTGTGAGAAAATAAACTTCTCTTTGTTAAAGCCATCCATTTGTGGTATTTCTGTTACAGCAGCACTAGATGACTAAGACACGCATAAATGGCCTCAAAGTTTCCTCTTGTGCCTGGAAAGAAAGCCTTATTTCTTGTAGCAGAGCTGACATTAAGAGTAGCTGAATTACAATGCCAACTGAATTCCTAACTTCAAGTGGTGGCTGAAGTTAAAATGAGAGGGCATTGATTGGGTAGAAATGGGATCCTAAAACTTGCAATGGGGACATGGGAGATAATCAGGAAGGTGGGTCACTGAGCCCCTAAATTCCATTGAATCACTCCTGCCAACAGAACCAGCCCTCTCACTCCCATCTGAAGATATTATTCTATCTTTGTCTGCTAAGCCACCCTTCCCAGTAAAATCATTAGACCCTCCACCCCCATCTGATGAGATTAACCCAGCTGTGTCTAAAGAGTCTCTGTCTGAGTCATTGCCTAGGCTATCACCTGAGGCGGATGCCTTACAAGACAATGTTCAATGTTCTTAAAACACATCCCCACCCCTGATATTGGCTTTTGGACGTATAACTAGACTTAAGTTCCAGCGAGCCCCAAAAGGTGAAGTACAAAGTATGACCTCAGCAGAGAAGGATTTTAACAATCAAGTGGATAGGGTGACACTTTCTGTGAAAACTGGTCATCCTCTTTCCCCAGCCACTCTCATCATTGGCCAATGGGCTCATGAACAAAATGGCCATGGTGGCAGGGATGGAGGTTATTCACAGTCTGAGCAACACGGACTTCCACTCACCAAGGCTGACTTGGTTACAGCCGCTGGTGAGTGCCCAATCTGCCAGCAGCAGAGACCAACACTGAGTCCCTGATATGACACCATTCCTCTAGATGACCAGCCAGGAAAGGTGCAGATCGATTACATTGGACTGCTTCCATCATGGAAAGGACAGCATTTTGCTCTTACTGGAATAGACACTTACTCTGGATACGGATTTGCCTTCCCTGAATCCAGTGCTTCTAACAAAACTACCATCCATGGAATTACAGAATGCCTTATCCACTGTCACGGTATCCCACACAGCATCACCTCAGATCAAGGGACTCACTTCATAGCAAATGAAGTATGGCAATAAGCTTATGCTGGAATTCACTGTTCTTACCATGTTCCCCATCATCCTGAAGCAGCTGGCTTGAGAGAATGATGGAATGGCCTTACAAAGACACAACTACCATGCCAGCTAGGTGGCAATACCTTGCCGAGTTGGGGCAATGTTCTCCAGGAGGTTGTTTATGATCTAAACTAGGGTCCAATATTTGGTGCTGTTTCTCCCATAGCCAGGATTCATGGGTGCAGGAATCCAGGGATGGAAATGGGAGTAGCACCACTCACTATTATCTCTAGAGACCTACTCACAAAATTTTTGCTTCCTATCCCTGTGACCCTGTGCTCCACGGGTCTAGAGATCTTAGCTCCAAAGGGAAGAATGCTCCCACCTGGAGACACATCATGATTCCATTGAACTGGAAGTTAAGAATGCCTCCTGGCCACTTTGGGCTCCTTATGCCTCTGGATCAACAGGCAAAGAAGGGAGTTACCATACTGGCCGGTGTGATTGATCCTGATTACCAAGAGGAAATTGGATTGATATTACATAATGGAGATAAAGAAGAGTATGTCTGGAATTCAGGAGATCCCTTAAGGCAACTCTTAGTACTACTATGCCCTGTGATTAAAGTCAATGGAAAGCTACAGCAACCCAATTCCAACATGACTACTAATGGCGCAGACCCTTCAGGAATGAAGGTTTGGGTCACCCTACCAGGCAAATAACCATGACCAGCTGAGTTCAAAGGGAATACAGAATGGATGGTGGAAGAAGGTAACTCTAAATACCAGTTACAACAATGTGACCAGTTGTAGAAACGAGGACTGTAATTATTATGAGTATTTCTTCCTTGTATGTGTGCATCAAATATTTTTGTTTACTTCACTCATAAAATATAAGATGTAAACAAGGCTAGTGCATTTTAGGTTGTACGCGTGTTAGTTGTATCATGTTAGGCACAAGTATGATTTTATAATTGTCTTTATTTAGAGATTATTTATGGTTTAAGGAGATGCGTACACGTACCAAGTTGACAAGGGGTGGATTATGATCGTTAAGGTCGTGTATCAATTTGGCTGGGCCATAATTCTCAGGGTTTGGCAGTTATGATGCATTTTGTGGTTGTATAATGATGTAATCACCCCCATGATGAGATCTGATATGATGTGATCACCTCCATGATGGCATCTGCTATGAGTAGCCAATTGGTTGAAAGGGAGTTTCACTGGGGGGAAGGCCTACATCCAATATAGGTGGACTTTCTGGCAAAGCTCATGGGCTTTTGCTCACTCTGGATCCTGCAGCTGGCTCCTGTTCATCTGACCTCCTGTTCTTGTGACTTGAGCTAGCAGCTTGCTGGCTGATCTTGGGATTCATCAGCCTCCACGGTCTGGATCTCAGATTCACCAGCTCCTTCAGCTACATGAGTTGGGAGAAACCTCCAGCCTGACCCATGGACTTGGGACTTTCCAGCTTCTACAACTGTGTGAGCCATTTCTTTGATATAAATCTCACCCTCTGTCTCTCTACATATATATATATAAACAATAGTTGCTTCACTGGTTTTGCTTCTATAGAGAACCTAAAGCCTAAAACACTATATTTTCTAACAATATTGTTAACATATAGGAAAGCAAGAGGAATGGAAACAATTGTATACATAAAAAATACAACTTCTGTACACATCTAAAATACCATTAAAAAAATCTATCAACTGAGGAAAAAAATTAGAGTCTAAACAAAAGAAAAAACAATACTGTACCTACTATACAAAGAATTCTTTCAAATAACTGAGAAAATAACATAAGAAAAAGTGGCAAAGGACATTAACAGTTAACTCATAAAAAATGCAAATGGCTGATATCAATATGGAGAAAAAATACAGGAAAACAATGAGACATTTTTTTACCAATCAGATTGCAAAAGACTTCAAGTTTGATGAAAGTCAGTATTATCAAGGGCAGAGAAACAGGCAGTTTCTTACATTTTTGATAGATAGAATTTTAAAATGAGATAATACTTATGGAGGGCATAAGTTTAGAAAGATATATCATTATTTAAAATGAGCTGATTCATTGATGCAGAAATAAAGAGACAATTATACAGGTATATACATTTAGAGGACATTAATAAAACAAACATCTGCTTGGATAAATCATCTTGTGTTGTTTTCACACCAACCTATGTTATTGTGAAGTTTTTCTTCTTTTCTTACTCTAATATTCTTTTCCTTTCCTTTTTTCCCCTGATGTTTTCTTTTCTCTCTTCTTCTTTTCTTTTCTTCTTTGAACACAATAAAACAAGAGTGTTATTGAAAACACTAATGAATACTGATTGAGCACAGCGAAGGGTTAGTTACTGTTTGTATGCCCAGAAATGTATGTCCTGTTAATCATACTATCTTTAATAGTTCATGTTCACATACCTTCTCTTTTCATAGAAAAATTGAATCTGCTGTGCATCTTCTCACTGTGATTCATGCATGGGTGAAATTTCTCCTTTCAGAACTTAAGATGGAACTTAAGCCTTGGTGGTAGTGTCCAGTCTTACACAGTACAGGCAGGGGGAGATAAACATTTTATCCTAGAATCCAAAACATATACGAAGCCTGTACAAGTTTCATTACCATTTTCTGACTTTGAAACTACAACAGCTGCTTTTCCTTTACTGAGGTTTTTTTCCTGATAGCAGGGGCAGGACACTCTGGGCTACTAAGGTTTGGGAGCACTTTCTACTCCAGAATGACCGCAGCATGAATGCTCCTTATCTTGCTCTTCCTGGAGAAGATGCCAATGGACAAGGTGATTTGAAATGACCCGACTTCTCCTCTTGAGGTAAATAATTTACTAGTCCGACAGGGAAGTGCAAAAAGCATAGTGCCATACAACATAGTCCATAAAGACAATGTTCTACATTCTAGTTTGGTGGGTAGCATCTGGGTTCTTAAAAGCTTGCAAGTGGCCATCTAAGATACAACTATTGGTCTCTACTTGTCTGGAGCAAAAGAGAAAGAAGGAAACCAAAGATGCAAAGAAGAATGTCTACAGAACTAATAGTCTACACAAAAAATAGCCTCACCTACATTGAGGCCAGAAGAACTAGATGGTGTCCAGCTACCACTACTGACTGTTCCGACCAGGGACTCAGTAGATGGTCCTGGATAGAATGGAAGAAAAGTGTTCAACAAAACTGAAATTCTGAAAAAAATAGCCAGACTAACTGGACCGGTAGAGACTAGATGAATCCCTGAGATTATCTCCCTGGGACACCCTTTAAACTCGGAACTCAAACCACTCCCAAAGGATACCTTTTAGCAAATGACAAATTGGCCCATAAAATAAATAATATCACTCATGAGAAGTGTGCCCCTCTAAATAATCATCTAAATGAAATCAAATGGTAAACATTTTCCCTAGATCAAAGATGAGAAAGTAAGGGGAAGACAGGGAAGCTAGATTAAGGGAAACAGAACAACCAGAACAGAAATAATGAGAATGCTGATATATTGTGAAAAATGTAACCAATGTCACTGAACAATAACACTATAGAAATCGTTAAATGAGAACTTAACTTCCTGTGTAAACTTTCACCAAAAACACAATAAAATATTTAAAAAAAAAAAAAAGCATAGTACCATCCAGTCACTCTCCCACTTCATTCAGTGAGTGGTCAGTTGACTGTTGCACTGTTCACATCTCTGATACTATCTGCAACAGTTCAATGGTAGAGATTCTGTTGTAAGCCCTTCTAATTTGAACCATGTCCTAGAACATATGCTGGGGATTTTTTTTTTTTCGTATTCTTAATCAGGGATACGGAATCTTGATCACTATTTTTACTTTCTTTTCCTCCTCCTCCATACTAGGGTTTCCCAACCTTAGCACTATTGACATTTGGGTCGACTAATTCTTTGTAGTGAGGGGCTGTCCTGGGCATTGTAGGATGTTGAGCAGCACTCTTGTCTTCTGTCCACTAGAGGCCAGTAGCATGCCCTTCCCCCTAATTGTGACAACCAATAATGTCTTCAGACTTTGGCAATGTTCCCTGAGGGCAAAATTTCCCCCATTAAGAACCATATCTGTACAACCAAAATGAGTTACTGAACACATTTCTATGCAAAGCATATTCTTGGCATTTTTTTAAAAAAAAAGAAACAAAGAGGGAAGAAAAGAAAGAAGGAAAAAAGAAAAAAAAGATGTAGACCAATCTCTCAAGGCTGTCACATTTCAAACAGATGTTACAGACATAAAAATACGCCAAATGCTTAATATTATGGAATTGCGTCTCACATTAAAAAACAAAAACAACAACAACAAAACCCACAAGTCAACTTTCAATTCCTTTTTATCCAAAGAAAGATAACTTTTAAATTAAGAGACTGTCATCATCTCCAGATTCTATTTACCTTACAAATTGGTTAAAAATACAAGACTACAAGGATTATGTTCTCAAAGGAATAACAGTTTCATTTACTTATTTTTTATCTTTATAACTGCTTAGCATATATATGTTTGGACAGGCTTTAATTTTATCCAAGCACACACACAGGCACATTTTAAAGTGGTTATAGGAGTCAGAAAGTAAGTCCTCCAAGATACGACCAGATGGTGTGCAGTGGGCTGTGATACTAGTGCACAACTGAATTGTGCCACTGAGCTCACTTTGGTTCCTTTGGCTCAGAACTGGTGGTATACAGGCACCAAGATGCCTTTTGCTCCACTTAGAGGAAAATAAAGTTGATGAATAGGGTTGGTTTTACAGAGTGCAACAGGGCCCTGGCTCAGAAAGACCCCATGCTTAGTTTAATGCTCTGAGGTGGCTATCTTGAAACTCAGAATTTTCTAGCAAGAAGCCCTGCATATTCATTTTGCACTGGGCCCACAAATTATGTAGCCAATCCTGCTGATGAAAGATGTCTTCTCAGGGAAACTCATTCACTTTGCTTGAAATTGTGCCTTCTGTCTCTCGTAATGATTGGCATTCTTAGCTCTGAACTTCTTGCTTGAACATCAATAGTAGTTGTCATGGATTGAATTGTGTCCCCCAAAAATATCTGTCAACTTGGCTAGGTCATGACTCCCAGTATTGTATGATTGTGTAATCTGATGTAATTTCCTTATGTTTTGTAAACTCTATCACTATGATGAGGTTATATGTGATCTCCTTATATGTTGTAAACTCTGTCACTATGATGAGGTTATACTGATGAGGTATGCAAGATTGGATTGTGTCTTAATCCAATCTTGTTTGAGATATAAAAGAGAGAAGCAAGCAGAGACACATGGGAACCTCATACCACCAAGAAAGTGGCACCAGGAGCACAGTGCGTCTTTTGGACCTTGAGGTTCCTGTGCTGAGATGCTCCCAGACCAACAGAAGACTGATGACAGTGACCTTCCTCCAGAGCCGACAGAGAAAGAAAACCTTCCCCTGGAGCTGGCACCCTGAATTTGGACTTGTAGCCTACTGGACTGTGAGAGAATAAATTTCTCTTCGTTAAAGCCATCCACTCATGGTATTTCTGTTAGAGCAGCACTAGATGACTAAGTAATTACAGGTATAGCTATTGGGCACTTAACATATGCCAGGTGCTATGTAAGCACTTTATATCTGTTACTTCTGTTCATTTTTACAACACCCCAATAAAATAGGTGCTATTTTTACCGCCACGTTATAGAAGTGGCAAATGAGTTTGGAAGGAGCTAAGAAACATGCCCAAGGTCACACAGCTATTAAGTGGTGGAGCCAGCATTCATATTCCCACTACCTGCCTCCAGAACCTGTGTGGTTGTCCACACTATTCTGCATCTGCTAACATCTTTTCTGAGGTGAGGTGAGATACCATATTGCTTATTTTTCAAATACAGTGAGTGAAGGGCAACTACATGGGCCAAAATATTGGTTATTCTTGACTCCTTTTCCACACCTCACATTCAATTCATCAGCATGTTCCATCAGCTCTACCTTTAAAATACTTCCAGAGTTTGACTTCTCACAGCCTTCACACACTGACTACTTTGGCCCAAGCCACAGCCATTCCTTCCATGGATGACATTCTCTATGGAATACCAGAGTACCTTTAAGATGTGAGTGAGATCATGCCTCCCCTCTGTTTAAAACTTTCCAAAGTCTCCCCACCTCACTCAGAGAAAAGTCCAAAATTCTTACTGTCTGTGGTGTGCCTGGCCTCATCTTCCACCACTGTCCCCTTCGCTAATTCTGTTCAACTCCCATTCGCCTTTTAGCTGTTCCTCCGAACAAAAAAAAAGACTCTCAGAAGCATTCTTTCCCTAGATAACTACCTGATGCACTCAACCCCTAACTTCATGCACATCTCTGTTCAGAGATCCCCTTACCACAAAGACCTTTTCTGACAACTCATCTAAAATAGTCTCCCCTCAAGTGTTGACATGTTGTGGGGTGGTGACCAATGTCACAAAACAATGTGTGTGCAAAAAAAGTTTCCCCCCTTTTTCTCCCTACTCCCATCATGCTTTGTCTCTTTGTTGTTAGTTATCATCAAGTCTGATCTGACTCATGATGACCTTACGTACAGCAGAACAAAACATTGCCTGATTGTTGGCAGAATGGTCTGCCTCCACACCTCCCATCCAGGCTGCCTAAATAAAGGCCTTGGGCCCAGAGCATTCTCTGATAAGGAGGCTGGGAATTGGGTTGCTTTCTCTCTCTCAGTTCCTTCCTATCAGAGAAGCCTTCCCCCTGTTCCGGGCACACAGTAACTTTCTCTGTCTCTTACACATGTGTGAGCACCATACTGCACCTGACCAACCCCACTTCTACATCTGTTCCTGGCAGGGAGGGAACAGGGTCAGTTGTACTATGGCACAACAAGGGGAATGTGCTAGATTGTAAAAGCTAGCCTGGAGGGGTGGATAGAAGGGGAAACAGGCTTTGTGAGGCTGAACATGACTGCCCTCATGTGGTCCTCTAGTTTACTACAGTTTGCTAAGTCACCCTTATGTAAGTCCCTGGCATGTATCCACTATTGTCCATCACCACTATAAAACCTCCGCCCTCCCACTGAAGGGTGCGGAGATCGGCTTTTGTCCTGCAGCCACCGAGGACTGCCTCCCTAATAAACTCCTTTGCTGTCACCCTGGAGTTGCCTTCCTCTTTCTTCAGTCTCTCAGCACCCTCCATTTTTGGAGGCAAGTTTCACATTACTGGTCCATGCCTGGACACCAGTCCTGTGCCATCTTCATGATCATTGGTATGTTTGAGTCCATTGTTGGGCTGGTGTGTCAATACATCTCATTGAGGGTTTCCTTCATTTTTTGTTGGCCCTCTATTTTATCAAATATGATGTCCTTTTCTAGTAACTGGGAAGAAATTGGGGAAAATTGAAGTTGTCAATAATTTTATTCTACTTGGATCAACAATTAACATCCATAGAAGCAACAGTCAAGAAATCAAATGACATTGAATTGAGCAAATGTGCTGCAAAAGACCTCTTCCAAGTTTTAAAAAGCAAAGATGTCACTTTGATGACTAACGTGAATCTGACTCAAGCCATGATTTTTTTCAATCACCTCATACATGTGCTAAAGTTGGAAATTGGAAAAGGAAGAGAGAAGAATTGATGCATTTGAACTGTGGTGTTGGTGAAGAATGTTGAATATACTGTAGACTGCCAGAAGAAGAAACAAATCCATCTTGGAGGAAGTACAGCTAAAATGCTCCTTAGAAGCAAGAATGGTGAGACTTAGACTTACTTTTCCTTCTTACCCTGCTTTATTTTCTCCTTAGCACTTACCAACTTTATGTATCTTCTGTCTTCCCTCAATAGAATGTAAATCTCAAAAGAGCAGGGACTTTATTTTGTTCACTGGTGCATCTTCAATGCCATTCAACATACATTTGTTGAAGAAGCAAATGAATGAATGAATTATCACTGTTCTCCATTTCCCTGTCACCCAGTCCCATCATTTTATATTTCTGCATCATTACCTTCCAAAAACTAATTCTCCTTCACAAGATAGCAGAAGAAATGCCAACATTATAGTGGAGAAAGATAAGGGGATTTGCAGTAGGGAAGCCACTCCCAGATAAGGAAACCAGAGCAGTCTCACAACACATGGTCCTTGGTTGAGATTTCCATCCTCTACCTTGCTGCTTCCAGTAACATTTTTTTCCCTGAAACCATGAGTTGGCAGAAGAGAAATGGAGGCTTTTGAGTTAAAAACCATGTTGTCATAGTTCTTTCTGCTACATCTCTCTGTGGCTTCAACTCCCACACTTCCTGTCACCAGAATATATAATGAAAAAGTCATTTTGATTCTCCTGGAATCCAGACTTCTGGGTTCACGGAATTGGAGTGACTCACCCAGGCCATCTGCCCTTAGGTGTCCTTTTGAACCTTGTAGGAGAAGATTCCCAGGAGTCACCTTCAGGTCAAACAATAGTTTAGCAAGCAGCTTAGTTGAGAGCATTTTTGCTTTAGGCATTGGATTCTTTCGGAAAATTATCTATGTGCAGCCTGCTACGAGAAGCAGGAACTCTAGGGTCTGACTAGAGGCTGTTTTAGGATGTATGTCATGTCTTTGGTGACTGTATCTGTAACCTTCCCTGTGCTTTGATGATATCTTTTTGAGAAATTAACATAACAATGACCTATATAACCCTCTTTCCCTGTCCCCTCTTTGGAGCACCTTCTCCGCATGTTTGGGTGATGCTGTCCAATTTAAATCATATCTACAAACAATAAATATATTCTGTTACACTAATTTTTGGTGTTTCTCTAAGCAATTTTGGTTTTTGACAGCATAAATACAGACAACCCTCACCCTCTTAGAAGAGAGCAAATAATCCACTTCTTCTAAGGGAAATGAATGTGTTGGTTAGGAATTTAAGGCCCCTATCATTTGCATGTACAAATACAATTTTGTTTGCCCTGTAATATTTGTTGGCAGACATTCATGCACCCTTAACTGCTTTAGAGAGAATGTTGAATTCTATTGTGCATTTTCTGGTGAAGCCAAGAGAGAAATTTCAGATAGGATAGCTCAGCCCCTTCCCTCTATTACTCGATGTAATCTGAATTCTCTTTCAGAAGAGCGCAGTTGTGACCGTGGTTTACCTGGATATGCACCATACGTACATCAGCCTTACCAGGTCATTTTCAGCAATTTACTCCCCCCAAAAGGGAGGAAATCGGCTACCAAAAACAACAAAAACAAAAACTCAACCTGTTGCCATGGAGTTGATTCCAACTCATAGCGACCCTATAGGACAGAGTAGAACTGCCCCATGTGGTTTCCACAGTGCAGCTGATGGATTCAGACTGCCCACTTTTTGGTTAGCAGCCTGAGCTCTTAACCACTGGCCACCAGGAAAATTGGCTATAGGTCTCCTAAATTCCCTTCCCTCCAAAATTATTTCTATTTCTACCCACCTAAACTTCTCAGAAGTAGAAGTACGTGTCCTTCCTCCTTTCAAAGTATGACCCTTCCCCCATGGTCTTGATCCTCTACCCTCCCAATTTTTCAGGAGGGGAGGCTTGCTTAATTTTCTGGTAAACTGGTTTGTACCCTGAACAAAGCACAATTTCATCTGTGAGAAGAAATAAGAATGAGAGGGAAAACTTCCTACACTTTGGGGTCAGAGAGGAAAGCTAGAGAAGAAGAAGGAGGCAAATCTTCCTACAGTGGCTCGGAGGGCATGCAGCTGAACTAGGACCTCTGTGGATCCAGCCATGGTGATCTGAAAGTATGCCTGGGAGAAGGGGAGAAGGTGCAAAACTGGAAGGTTTATGTACAGAAGGGAGCTTAGGCCTAAGATGAGAAGGAGCAGCTACAGGGAACAGAAACAACCATGGGGAGCAGGCACTGGGGAAGAAAGAAAGCAAGAGACAGAGATCCCTGAGGGGAGTGAACCAAGAGAGGTTCCAGGGGAAGAGACAGGACCCCGATGCTCAAACGTCTTTTCTTTCTAGCTGCCCAAGAGCTGGGGTAGAGGAGTACGCTATTCCTACTCATCTTCCCCCTACCCCCCAAAGTCAGGGACAGCAGTGGCCACTAGATAATCAGTACCACTTTGTGACCACAACAGCAGCTAGAGCTGGAGAGACCAGGATGACCCTGCAGACAGCTGGCTGTCCTAGTCTCTTCCCTTCCCACAGGTATATTCAAGATTGGGTAACTCCAGGTTTGAGTACCGCCTGGCATACTTAGTTTGATCACAGGGGGTGGAGGAAAGAAGGGGAGAACCTGGGAAGGAAGAAAGATACTATAATAACAAAATGGAGACTTCAACTATTTTGAATATTGAAGGAGATGTGATCTTTTATACTAATCACACTGGTAGAAATGGAACATATTCATAGTCCCTCCTCTCTCTTTAGTTTCTCCTTTCAGTCCCTCCATGCCTTTCACCACAGGCATAATTTAGTATCCTCATTCTTTAAAAAAAAAAAAGTATCAGTCAAATTACCATCCCTTGGAATCCTGTCTTGTCTTCTTCTTTACTTTAAAGTTTAAACTTCAAAGCATACTCTACGTTAATTGTCTGCCCTTCATTCTTCACATTCAATCATCAATTCACTGTAATCTAGACTGCCCTCATTACTCCTCACACTCTCACAGTCCTCTCTCTAAGGTCACTCATCACTTGGATAATGTCTGTCATGGATTGAATTGTGTTTGCCAAAAATATCTGTTAACTTGGCTGGGTCTTGATTCCCAGTATTGTATGATTGCATACCATTTTGTAATCTGATGTGATTTCCTTATGTGTTGTAAACTCTATACTATGATGCAACAAGATGGATTAGCAGCAGTAATACTTATGAGGTATAGAAGATTGGACAGTGTCTTAAGCCAATCTCTTTTGAGATATAAAAGAGAGAAGCCAGCAGAGACACACGGGAACCTCATACCACCAAGAAAGTAGTGCTGGGAGTAGAACGCGTCCTTTGGACCTGAGGTTCCTGCGCTGAGATGCTCCCAGACCAAGGGAAGACTGATGCATCACAAGGACCTTCCGCCAGAGCCGACAGAAAGAGAAAGCCTTCCCCTGGAGATGATGCCCTGAATTTGAACTTGTAGCCTACTAGACTGTGAGAAAATAAACTTCTCTTGGTTAAAGCCATCCACTTGTGGTATTTCTGTTATAGCAGCACTAGATGACTAAGACAATGTCAATCTCTGGTTTCTTCTCCTTTCTCCCCCTACTTGACCTCTCCACTGATTTGGCATTTTCAATCACTTTCTCTTTATTGGAGCCCTAGTGGCACAGTGATTAAGAGCTCAGGATGCTAACCAAAAGGTCAGCAGTTTGAATCCACCAGCTGCTCCTTGGCAACCCTATGGGTAATTCTACTCTGTCCTATACGGTTGCTATGAGTCGGAATCGACTCCGTGGCAACACATTTGGTTTTTTTTGGTTTTTGTCTTTATTAAAATGCTTTCCTTGGCTCCTGCAATACTCTTTCCTATTTTTCAGTTCATCCTTTTCTCTCTCTCTCTCTCTCTGTCTCGTAGACTTCTCACCTCTTCTGTCCACTTCCTAAAGGCAAAATTCCAACCTTGTCCTCTTTTTCTCTCAGGACATTCACATTGTTTCCACCACTGCTGATGCAATGACAACTCCTTGAACCAAAATTCAGCTCTCTATTTGTTCTCAAGATCCGTACTCATATATTTAACACTTGCATTGGACACCTCTGACTCACAGCCCTATAGGCATCTTAAGCTCCATATGTCTGAAATATACGTTAATTTATTCCCTTCCTCTACCTCCACTAAATTTACTTCTTTCTCTAAGTTCCCTTTCTCATTAATTTTGGGTTCACTATCCAACTACTCTTCCAAACTAGAAATTACTATCCAAAATCAACTGCTCAACAAGACAATTGATTTTATCTCCAAAATCTCTTTGAAGTTAGAAGCGTTCTCCTTATTTGCACAGTCACTGATCTCATCCAGGCTTCCATGACTTCACCTTGGTTGGGTCATAACCTCTCAGATGGTCTCCGTGTCTCCAATATCCTTTCACTATGACTAAGAATCTGCTATAGGAGGTATCTTTACAGAAGAATCACATAATTTCATTACTTAAAATTGCTCTTCAGTACCTTTGTGGTAGAAGGTGCCATAGTACACACATCTACTGAGAATCAAGGTCAACTTTTTCCACCTTATTTCTAGTTACTTCAACCTGTGTAGCCTATACTTCAGCTACACCAGTCTGTCACCAGTTCCCCAACTTGCCGTGGCCTCTCAAGTCTCTACACCTTTGCTTGTGCTGATCATTGTGTCTGGAATATTCGCCTTCCCTTTCTCCATCTGAGGAGCCTTGACTCATCCTTTCAGGTACAAATGTAATACTGTCTTACTGAGAAGTCTTCCTTGACTGTCTCAGAGTTATTCACCCTTTCCTCCAAGGCAATCATAATGATCCCCTATACAGAAAAGACCTCATTCATTTAACAAGTATTTATGAGTGAATACTATATGTCAAGTGTATTCTAAGTCCCATAGTTACAAGACAAACAAAGCACTTGCTCTCACTTAGCTTGCACTGTAATAGAGGTGAAGACAACCTTAAAAAACAAACAAATACATAATATGCCAGGTGTTGATAAGTATTGTGGAGAAACAAATAAAAAGCAGAGTATCTATCAGTGTGGGAATGTTGCTATTTTATCTGGGATGGTCAGGGAAGGCCTCAGTGAGTAAGCTGAAGGAAGAGAGAGAGAAATTCACACAGATTCTGGGGACAGGGTTTTCCAGGAAGAAGGAACAGCAAGAGCGAAAGTCCTATGCAGCATTCGTGTGTTTGTCACATTCACCAGGTCCAAAGTGGCAAGAATGGAGTGTGTGAGGGGGAGAAAGGTAGGTGCTGAGGCAGGGAGGTAAGCAATGCCCAGAGAAGTGTTCTGAGTCACACATTTAGAAGTGCCAGAGCTGAGAGTCAATCCAAATCCACCCCATTCCACAGTTAGTACTCTCCTCACGACATGGTTGCTATTCTGCTTGTTTTTGTCAACAAGTTGATTGCAACTCATGGTGACAACACATGTGCAGAGTAGAACTGCTCCACAGGGTTTTCAAGGCTGCAACCTTTTGGAAGCAGATGGCCAGGCCTGTCTTCCGAGGTGCCTCTCGGTGGGTTTGAACAACCAACCTTTTGGCTGGTAGTTGAACTTTCAAACCGTCTTTGCTACCTAGGGACTCCTGCCATTCTGCCTATTGACTATTAAACATTTAAACAATTATCAGGTACCTACTGTATGTTAGGCTTTTAAATGTTGAGGACACACTGATGAAAAACAGATAGGATCCTCTTTCAAGAAGCCTAGCAGAGGAAGGCAGACATGTACAAGATGAGTGTTGCATAGTTTTAGGCCCCAGGGTCATAGTCTGTCCATTGAATAACACTTTGCAGTTGAGTCAATTCCGATTCATAGCAGCCCTATAGGACAGAGTAGAACTGCCCCATAAGGTTTCCAAGGACACCCTAGTTTATTTGAACTGTTAACCTTTTGGTTACACCCATAGCTCTTAACCACTATGTCACCAGGGTTTCCTTGCGCCACCAGGGCTATCTTTTCCTTAACCTACCAGTAGAATTTACCTGTCTATTTAATGGATGGAAACCTGGTGGCATAGTGGTTAAGAGTTACTGCTGCTAACCAAAAGGTCGGCAGTTCGAATCCACCAGGAGCTCCTTGGAAACCCTGTGGGGCAGTTCTACTCCGTCCTATAGGGTCGCTATGAGTCGGAATCAACTCAATGGCAACGGGTTTGGTTGTTTTCTTTTTTAATAACCTAGCCAAGTTACCACATCAAAAAGACCATTACAAACATACTCTCAGTATTTAACGTATTCAAAACACTATTCTAAACATTTAACCCATGACACGCTTTCGAAGTTCTATTGTTAGCTTCCTTTTACAGAGGAAGAAAATAAAGCTTAGAAAGAGTAAACAACTTGCCTAAGGTTTTGCAGCTAGTAAATGTTGGCCCTGGAGTTTAACCCATGTAATCAGAGCCTAGAATCAACCAGCTGAGCCACTTTGCCCTGCTGCCTCCTTGGAGCAGAACGGAATTAAGTTCCTTGAGAGCACAGACCATGCTGTACTCACTGTTGTGTTCTTAGCACCAGCCTGGCATAACATAGGGTCCCAAATTTTGAATTAGCTAGTTATGAATAGTATGTGTCACCAAAAAACATATGTTGAAGTCCTAATGCCATATCTGTGAATGTGACCCTGTTTGGAAAGAAGGTCTTTGAAGATGTTATCAGTTAGGTTAACATAAGGTCATACTTGAGTAGGGTGGGTCCTAATCCTATATGACTGGTGTCCTTATAAAAGAGGAGAAGATATAAAAGAGAAGAGACAGGGACACAGAGGAAAGACTGGCATGTGAAAATGCATCTGTAAGCCAAGGAATGCCAAGGATTGCCAGGAGCCATCAAAGCTAGGAGAGAGACATGGAACAGTTTCCCTCTCAGAGACCTTAGAAGGACTCAGCATGGTTGAATACCCCGATTTGGACGTCGAGCCTTCCAAACTGTGAGACGATAAATTTCTTTTGTTTAAAGCTAGCCACTTTGTGGTATTTTGTTACAGCTGTCCCAAGAAATTAATACACTAGTTAATGTATAAGATTTAAAATAATCTGTTTCCTCAAGGGAAGATCAATGGAATCCATTTAGTGGATTCCTCAAATTGCAAACTCCTAAAAACAATTTTCTTAATTTCTATTTAAGTGTTCTTTGGTTATCTAAAAGGAATTAAGGAGTCATTTAGTCCAGGGTTGAAGATTTTAAGTACAATAGTTCGAGCTAGATATTTTCTAAATTGTGCCTTTAATTTTCCACAATGTGGCTTTATCCCTTTATACATGCTATGAAGCCAAATTCCATATTTAATTAAAATTCAGTATCTCACTTGAACACATCTTAGAAAGTACAAGAGGTGTTTTCTTTATGAGGTCTTTCCTTGGAAACTAAACAAAACATGTTCAAATTTATTGGGTGACAAAAATTAAATTGGGATTTTCAGTATTTTACTATTTTATTGACATTAGATCCAAACATAATTAAATGGCAAAACAAATGCTATGCAGCTCACAGAACTTCTTTCAATTAAGAAAAATAAAACTACAGTTATTCAAGATTCTGGATAATCCAAGTAGAAGAAAACCTCACTAAAGAAGTGAGAAATAGGACATAAAAATCCTCATTTATTTCTGAAGCTTCCTTTCAAACTCAATGACATACAGTGTTCTTTGAGAACAAGAATCTAAAAGAATTAGGCAGACTAGAGAGAATCCAAAACCTCTAGTGTTTTAGAACTGAAAGGCGTTTCCAGATCATCTGGTTGCGTCTAGGGCATTTGACAGATGAAGGCCTAGAGGTCCAGAAAAAGAAATTAAGTACACTGCCCAAGAGCATCAAGTGAAACAGCCTAGACTTAAAAGGTATAAATTGTACATTCGAATCCACCAGCCACTCCTTAGAAACCCTATAGAGCAGCTCTACTCAGTCCTATAGGGTCGCTATGAGTCAGGATCGACTCAACGGCAATGGATTGGGTTTGTTTTTTTCTAGTACTGCCCATAAACCTCACTGGCCCACCTGGGAACACTCCTAAAGGGAACAGGAGTTGTTGTAGGCAAGTGTCCACAACTTCTCCCCCAGCAACCAGCTATTTGCTTTTAACTTATTTGCAGTTGCCCTTTCCTCCCTCCCTCAGATTCCAAGGTCTACTCCAGCCCTCCAGAGCTCCCTCTTGAATTTAGGACTCAGTTTACATGTTTGTGTTTCAACTGTTTTCTACTTTAGTTTTTAGGGTTCCTGGATAGTTTGGATGGGAATTCTCTGCTTCCTTCTTGAACCTGTGGACAGGGCCAGCCCTCACAGGTCAGCGGACTCTCCAAACAGTGCTGTACTCTTATTACTTGAGGTTAAATTTGGTGAGGAATTCTATTTCTAAGGTAATGCTCAAAGTATTTTCCAAAGTGGATGGTTATGTTCTCAGCGTCTTGTGCTCTTAAAGCCACAGAATTCCAGGTTCAGATGAGTCTTTCTGTCCATCTCTTGAATCAACCTGTGATGTATGACTTACCTCAAAAGAGTCCACATCAAATGGTCAGTCAGTAGATGCTTGAATAAACCCATTGCCCAGGAATATCAACCCATTCATCTTTAGAAGATTCTTACTCTTAGAAAGTTCTTTATATTGAGCCGAAAACCTGCCCCTCTGAGGCGTCTATGTAGGAACTACTTTCATCACCTCAGCCTATACCACACATTGTCAATGGAGCAATATCACCCCGAAGGGGATGAAAATTAGTTTTTGGGAGGGCAAACAATCTTACTCTATGTATCATGCACAGATATACATAATACAGTACATAAACACATATATTGTATATATGTGGTATTAAAATTTCACGGGGGGATGAGACTATTAGGATAAAAATGTCTAAAAATGTCCTTAGGGAGGTGATAATGAAAAAAGGTTGAGAAACACTGGCCTATACTAACTTCTGAATTCTTCTACCTTCTAATCTACACGTAACATTGATGAAGGGGATCAATTCAAAAAGCAAAATGGAGTCTATTCCATGAACGGCCCAATTTTTAAAAATATTTAAGAATAACGTATGGACATGTATGTTCATATATGATATTTTTCATCAGTTAAGCTTCTGTTATAGGATAGCTGCTATGTTAGACATTTGTATACATAAGATACACATCTCTGTATAATTATAGGTATAATTATATCATATATGGACATACATATCCATACATTGTTCTCAAATATTTTTTAAAATTAGGCCATTCATGGAATCATCTAGTGCTGCTGTAACAGAAATACCACAAGTGGATGGTTTTAACGAAGAAGTTTATTTCCTCATAGTCAAAGTAGGCTAGAAGTCCAAATTCAAGGTGTCAGCTCCAGGGAAAGTCTTTCTCTCTCTGTCGGCCTTCTCATCAGTGTTTCCCCAGACAAGCAGCTTCTCGGCGCAGGGACCCCGGTTCAAAGGACGCGCTCTGCTCCTGGCACTGCTTTCTTGATGGTATGAGGTCCCCCTGTCTCTCTGCTCACTTCTGTCTTTTATATCTCAAGAGATTGCCTCAGGACACAACCCAGTCTTGTAGATCCAATCCTGCCTTACTAACACAACTGCCACCCATCCTCCCTCATTAACATCATAGAGGCAGGTTTACAACATACAGGAAAATCACACAGTACTAGGAATCATGGCCTAGTCAAATTGATACACACATTTTTGGGGGGGCATAATTCAAACCATGACATTCCACCCTTTGGCCCCCCCAAAATCACATCCTTGCAACATGAAAAACATATTCACCCCATCATATCATAGCAAAAGTCTTAACTCCAAGT
>NW_004444090.1:5460940-5467966 GCF_000243295.1 Trichechus manatus latirostris
AAAGAAGTGATAACAGGCACCAAGCAAGTCAGCAGAACACATTACATTAGCCTTCAAGGCTTTGAAAATAATCCTCTGTTCTCTGAGACAATTTACACAATGGCCCGGCCCTCCAGACTCTAGGTATTGGCCACAGTCTCTGGATTTTGAGCGGAGGCCCCTTGGCCCTGGGCTTCAGCTCTGCCTTCCAGGCCCACTGGGACAGCAGCTCTGCTCCCTTGGCTTTAGGCACACTATTCTCCTAGTCCGTGGGAGTGACAACTCCACCCTTAGAAACACCAGAGGCCATGGCTCCACCCTTTGAAACCCCTGAGGTCATGGCCATAACTTTTGAGACCAAGGCAGCTCAGCTTCTTGTGTCCCTTGTCTCTTCAGCTTCTGCTTCCTGTGGCCTCTTGGCCCTCGGGCCTCATGCCCACATCTGCCCTGCTGGGTCAAGTGTTCCAAAACTCTGTAGCTCCACCGGTATAAGTGCCCGGAGGCCCCCACTCTGCCAGAAAGCCTCATGCACACAGACACTCAGCTCTCTCTCTCCGTGGGTCGGCAAGCCTAGATGCACCGATAAGTGCCCTGAGGCACCCCATTCCGCCAGAAAGCCTCATGCACACAGGCACTCAGCTCTCTCGCTCCGTGGGTCGGCTCCAGTGCCATCTTGCACTGGTCTCCTGCTACTGTTGGTTCTCAGCCACAGCCATTTCTCTGCTGCTGTAGGTTCTCTGCTGCTGCTGGTCCTCTGTCATTGCCACACGTCTAGCCATTCACAGTTTTAAAACCATTTCCACATTTTAGGTATCTGTTAGAGCAGCACCCAGGAATCATGGCCTAGCCAAACTGATACACACATTTTTGGGGGACATAATTCAAACCATGACAGGCTCCATTTTGCCTTCCAAATTGATCCCCATCATCAATGTTATGTGTAGATTAGAAGACAGAACACCTCTGCATGACTAGCAAGAAAACAGAGATAAGTTAACTAAAAGTAGTGCTGGCCATACCTGCAGTATGAGAATAGAAATTTTCTCAGTCTCACAGAAATACGCTAGGGAAAACCTGAGTTTAAAAGAGCCAATCATTAGTACAGAATCCTGAGGTTGGTCACCTCCTCTATGCTACTTTGACTGTTGCATCTCTTGCACCATTTATTTGCTTTTAGGTTGATTTCCCCTACCGGATCTTCTATGCAGACACAGTATCTTGTCTCTCTTTGTGTATCCATACATAGTGGATGCTCAATAATATTCTTTGAATTGAATGGTATCAAAGGTCACACATTAGTACACTCAGCTTTGCTTGATTTCAAAGCCCATGTACTTTCCACTCTATCACACTAACACTTAACCTCGCAGGACTAGGCCTATTAATGTCAAGGGTGTGCCAACACTTACCTCCCAGAAATCATGTGCAAAATTTTGCATATGTACAAATGACATTTGTAATTTTCTCAGCAGTTGATGTCCATAGTTTTTATCAGATCCCTAAATGTTTTCATGACCCCAAAAACTAAGCATCAACTCTCTGATTTCTACTTACTCCTTTTCCATAAGTTTTGCTTCTCCAAAGCTCAAGGGCTGACTTTGGAGACTTGTGTTAGCAGTTCTACAGCTCAGCACTGAGTCAGTCCTCTCTGTTCTGACCTTGATGTACATCCTTTGTCCTACAATAGTTGTCTTTTGTCCATCTCACAGGGGTACCTGGCCTTTTACCCTGGATTCTCAATGCCTAAGCCTTGATTCTGTTGCTACATTTCTAAATGAATAGATGGATTTTTTCCAGCTTTTTTCTTTTTAATTGAGGGAAAATTATACCAGAGTACAATTCATTGGCATTCAATCCACTCACAATGTTATGAAAACATCACTCTATCTAGTTTCAAAACCTTTTCTTAACCCCAAAAGGAAGACCTGTATCCATGAAGCAACCACTCCATTAAGCATCCCCTGGTAACCACTAGTCTGCTTTCTGTTTCTATGGCTTTACCTATTCTAGATATTTCATATACATGGAGTAATACAATGTGTGACCTCTTGTGTCTGGCTTCTTTCATTCAGTGTGATGTTTTTGAGGTTCATCCATGTTATAGTACACATCAGTAATTCATTCCTTTTATGACTGATATTGTGTGTTGATCTTATATCCTGCAAATTTGCTGCATTTCTTTATTAGCTCTAATAGTTGTGTGTGTGTGTGTGTGTGTGTGTGTGTATTCTTTAGTATTTACTATATATAAGATGTTGTCATCTGTGAATGAAGATAATTTTATTTCCTCCTTTCCAATTTGGGTTCCTTTTATTTTTTTTTCTTGCCTAATTGCTCTGGCTAAAACTTCCAGTACAATGTTGAATAGAAGTAACAAAAGTGAGCATCCTTGTCTTGTTCCTAATCTTAGAGGGAAAGTTTTCAATCTTTCACCATTGCTATAATGCTAGCTGTGAGTTGAATTAATGGACTTTTGATATTTGTAGTTGGATTTCCTTAATGCTAATTCTCTACAATCATTACTCACAATTTTAAGATGGTCTTTAACATGACCCAAAAGGTTCAGACCCAACTTTCAAAACAGCCTTGAGCCTGCAAAGACATCGTCACCCCCCTTCCCAGGATCAGCTTGAGTGCAACTCTATTAACCCCTCAACCTTCTTATCTCCTGCCACCTTGCTGTTTTGCCCAGTTTCTGGGCAAAGCAATTGAACTAGAATCCATGACTCTGAATCCCAGCTCTGCTCTACTTGGCTCTTGGCATGGTTTCTCCTTGGCTTTGACTCCCACCCTGCCCAGACCTCCACCTGGCTGTAAGCTCCCTGATCCATTGGCATCAGTCCCCAGGACACCCCTGGTTCAAGTTCTGGCCTCACTGCATTGTGGTGCAGGACACTTGGCCATGAGAACCTATCCTGACAGACAGCCTTTGCCTTCCTGGATGCAAATCCTGAACCTTCATTGCTTCTCCAACCTCAGCTTGCACCATATTCCTTTTAATCCTCATTGATCTCCTAATCTCAAGTGTTTTCTTAGCATCCTCTTGTGAATGCCCTTGATTAATGCTCTTGGGCTTAATAAAATCCTTGGTATTTTCCTTCCCACAAGCCTATCTATGCAACCTGTTCTGGCCATTGTGACGTGGCCCGTTTGACAATGGGGCAATACCTACCTATGACAAAAGTAGGCAAAAGGTCTAGGAACCAAGAAGACAAAGCTGAGAAAGGAAAAAGCAAGCCTCTGTCCAGAATCCTAGACACAATTGCAGCGCTCAGGGCTGAGGCTAATCTGAACAGAATGATTCACCCTCTCATCTCTTTCATATACTTATTACTGAGAATGAGAAACACAGGACAGGAAATCACTGAAGAAGGAACCACAGCCAACTAGATCACAGGCCAAAGTTTCTCAGACCTGATTAAGCATTAGATTCACCTACAGCACTTTAAAAAAAACCAGTTCCTATACTCACCCCAGAAATTGTGATTCAAATGATCTGCAGTGAGGTCCATGAATCAGTATTCATACAAATCTCCCCTGTTGATTCCAAAGAGAAGCCAGGGTTAAAAACCATCAGACAAGGGGCATCTTAGTCATCTAGTGCTGCTATAACAGAAATACCACAAGTGGATGGCTTTAACCAAGAGAAGTTTATTCTCTCACAGTCCAGCAGGCTACAAGTCCAAATTCAGGGTGTCAGCTCCAGGGGAACTCTTTCTCCATCAGCTCTGGAGGAAGGTCCATGTCATCAATCTTCCCTTGATCTGGGAGCTTCTCTGCCCAGGAACCTCGGGTCCAAAGGACGCACTCTGCTCCCGGCACTATTTTCTTGGTGGTATGAGGTTCCCATGTGTCTCTGCTCGCTTCTGTCTTTTATATCTCAAAAGAGATTGGCTTAAGACACTATCCAATCTTGTATACCTCATCAGTATAACTACCACTAATCCTTCTTATTAGATCAGAGTGATTGAATTTATAACACACAAGGAAATCACATCAGGTTACAAAATGGTATACAATTATACAATACTGGGAATCACGACCCAGCCAAGCTGACAGATATTTTTGGGGGACACAATTTAATCCATGACAAGGGGGAACCAGGACTACAATTGTTGCCTGATTGTGGTCAGCAAAGGACCAGAAACTTGAGTAAGCAGAGTTGGCTTAAACTATTATAGCTGTAGTTTAAGAATAGAAATTTTCTCAGCCTCACAGAAAATACTAGAGAAAACTCCCAACTCAAAACAGCAATCAGTGATAACAGCTCATGTTGTTAACTCTAGCCATTCTTCCTAGAATTTTGTTCTCCTTAGAATAATTCAGGAAAGTAACATCAGCATATAAAGATATAAGCATTAAAAAATAGTCATTTGCACAGTTCCATTTCTGTGTTTTGCTCAGCACCGGATTGGAAAAATGGCCAATATTTATAGCGTTTATCATACACAGAAATCAAAGAACAGCTTTAAGGCTTAGGAAGGGCATGTCGGTGATGTGCTGGAGCTGGCTTGTATCAACTTGCAGGAGCCAATTGTTACCATCATTTCCCAAATCTATATTCCATCATGACATATTGATAGCTTGAGATCAGCTATGGTGGGAGTATTTACACCATGAAAACTGGCAAATTTTACAAATCAAGACTTTTTTTTTTTGAGTGCCAATTTGGAGTACCGGTACATTCCTGGACCTGATCCAAAACTCTGGTGTTCACTCCTTGGTAAGCTCATGCAAAATAATTCTTTGCATCAGATTATTGGTTTCATGTCAATGAAATGAAATGCTACTGCTGACTTTGCAGAAGTCTGAGAAAGATTCTCAGTATGCTAGGACGTTTGACATTTTCATTGTAATGACATGTAAACAAACCTAGCCTGAATATTTTTGTTGTTGTTGTTGTATTTGGTATCCTGGTAAATTCAGAGACAGGGCCAATGTCATCTCAGTTCAGATCATAAAATTCTTTTTCCTTAAATGTCCTGACTTCAGAGATGGTCAATTTCTACTCTGTCCCAGGGCTAGTAGACTTACTTACTTTATTCTCCTCAACAGAATAAAGCCTGGTAAGGTGTATACTAGGTCAGTCTGTCCCATCACGTAGCTAACCTCTGCTTCACTTTTATCCACACTGACTTATCTCTATTGGCTTTGCATGTTTCAGGCTTTTGGGAATGCATATTTGTTAGAACCTTGCCCCACTTAATAATTAGACAATTCTATCAACAATAATCATAAGTGCTCTTTTAAGACTTTCATATCTGAAAACACAGGCTGTGACATAGAAAATATCTAAAATAAAGCATGAAAGAATGTTCTTCAATTAAAATGTTGAAAGAAAGTAGAACTCTTTTCATAAGTAAGGACTATGCATTTTTTGTTAGTGTTCTAAATTCATTTATTAGACTATATACTAGCCTCACATATTGTATATATTAAGACTAATATTTTTGTTGTTGTTGTCGGATTTGGTATCCTAGTAAATTCAGAGACAAGGCCAATGTCATCTCAGTTCAGATCATAAAATTCTTTTTCCTTAAATATCCTGACTTCAGAGATGGTCAATTCCTATTCTATCCCAGGGCTGGTAAACTTGCTTACTACAGATTCAAGTCACTTCAGTGTGGAAAGACAAGGTCCCTTACCCTGTTACCAACTGATGAACAATCCTCAAACTCTTCATCCTTGGCCAAAGCATTTAATCTCCATCTGGTGTGGGAATATACAATTGGATTCGTTATTCTCTGAAGGGCAATAAACACTGAACTTCTATCTACCCACTGCACCGTCAGCCCACTGAGTTATCTCTACTTTTCTTGACTTCCTCTACATTCCCTGGGCAGCGACTTATTATTTGTTAAGGTTTGACAAAGTTTAATAAATACGTTGCTTCTAGCGAAAAAAAACAGGGCAGAGTTAGAATTCACCTCAAGAGGGAGTGTAATTAAAAAGGACTAGGCTGTTATTTTAATTTCTAATATATGCCATGTCATTTTTTAAATGATCAATAATTCCAACAAAATTTTAGACTGAAGCCTGAGTTACCATAGCATCCGTTTTCACAGGGTTGCCAGAATGACTATTTCAGGTTTTGGGTTCAGTGAATGCAACACAATTATAAATACAGTAGAAACCTATTTCTAAATCTTAGTCCACTTCCATTTCATGGACCAGTATCTGTCTTCGAACTGGATGTGTTTACATGTCATTGCAATTAAAAACAAATCTTTCTGTGTATAAACCCTGAGTAAAGTAAATGTCCTCCGATGATTCCCAGGCTTTACCACTAGGGGCGCTGATGAGCCAGTCACCTAGTGCGTATGGTTGAGAGCTGCCCAGAACATACAGGCTGACATACATCGTGTAGAATTTGCCAAGCAATTCTGCAAATGAGCCAAAAACCGTATGATGCTCTTATAAGCAAAACCCTGACCTACTTTATTTTCCAAGAATGCGGAGTTCTTCTTTCCCATGCTGTTTTCCACAGAACCCAGTCACATGAAGTCTTATGCTTTTCCAGCATTTTAACAGAATTTTCAAACATTTATCTTTCAAACGTCTATATCCTTTTAAGCAGAAAAAGAAAGAGTCACTAATTAGGTGTCTGAAGGAAAATTCAATTCATTACAAATTATCTGGGAGCTGTATGCGCTATTTCAGCTGTGGAAAATCAATCCTGCTCAGGGAACTAATGAGCCCTAGCTTCTCCATTAAATTGGTGCTTGTCATTTAAAATTATACACGGATGTAT
The DNA here is from genome assembly GCF_000243295.1 of Trichechus manatus latirostris. Lineage (NCBI taxonomy): Eukaryota > Metazoa > Chordata > Mammalia > Sirenia > Trichechidae > Trichechus > Trichechus manatus. Next base: position 5,467,671 of record NW_004444090.1, read on the forward strand.
ACATACCTGCATGTGGGGTGAGTTACTTATACGTAAATAGTACATATACTCAGTTTAAAAAAAAAATCCTTTTGGTACAGAATTTAAAATGTGTCTGCTTGTACTTTCTAATATTATATCAGAGCCTGAATTCAAAGCTATTTGCTCGATAAACAAGTGACAATAGCATGCAAATTCTTGAAGTGATGTAAAAACAACACTACTGTTGATTAAATCAGATCTGCATTTCTGATACTCAGCTGTGTATCTGTCTCCAAATAGCAAGAGAACTCAGCTTCCACTGCCACGCCCCCGCC
>NW_004444090.1:5468066-5483996 GCF_000243295.1 Trichechus manatus latirostris
TTAGGCCAAGATGCCTCCAGAGAAAGGATATTAACAGGTACAATTCTTTCTCCATTTTCTCTTCATCAGTGCTGACGTCCAGCTCCTATCATGGCTAACAAGGGCTACTGAGCACAGCACATAACAGATGTGTGGATTCCCAAAGACTCAGACAAAAACAAAAGCATAAGTGAAAGAAGTAGGTTGCAATTTCTGTGAGCAAAGAAGGTAGGAGTCTGGAAGAGAAGGCAAGCTCCCTGCACAGGAAACTTGGATGAGAGGGCGCACCTACGTTAAGATCATAGTCTCTGAACTCAGGGAGCCTTAGACATCTCAAGAAGGAGTTTTTTTCGCTTTCACTTTGTTTAAAAAATGCATGCACCCACGCACCATTTTTCAAAAACAGTATAAGAATGCCTACAAATATAGAAAGAAAAAAAATGCTGGCCCGTGTTCCCTCCAGGTGTGTTTGTGTGTGTAGAGGGGAGAGGGGGAGGAGAAAGGGAGAGGGAAGGAGAGATGGGGAAAGAAGGAAGAGAGAGAGGAGGTGCCCTGGTGGCACAATGGTTAAGAGCTTAGCTGCTAACTGAAAGGTTGGCAGTTTGAACCCACCCAGCAGCTCCTCAGGAGAAAGACCTGGCAATCTGCTGCCCTAAAGATTACAGTTCTCCTCTGTCACATGAGGTCACTATGAGTTGGAATGGAATCGTTGGCATCTAACAGCAACACACAGGGAGAGAGAGAGGAGTCTATATAGTGGCAGTGTCAATCACACCTTTCTGTTTATGGGCATTGCCACGTGATCGGCCTCACCAGGTATGGTGCATTGACCCAGATTTCCAGGTAAATGTTAATTCTCATAATTTACAACAATTATGAAATGTGAAAGCCTAAAAATGAAAGCCAATAGACATTTTAATTTAGTGCTTCTAATGATAGATGCCAGGAAAAATGTTAGGATAAAAATATATAGGGCAACACCAGAGATCTCAAAGTTTTACACTCAGCTGACACAGACTTTAATGTCTTCACTGATTTAATTTTTAAATTTACTTTGAAGATTGAGAGTGACAAGTTGGTGTCAATATACTGAGAACATTTATGAAATGGGTGGGTCTGCCCTACAGAAAACTCTGGAGATAAGTTTACCTTGTGGGACCTCAGCCTCGCTTTTGGGGAATTTTTCTCTGCATCCCTGTAATGTCTTTTTTCTTCATGCCTTATCTACTTTCTTATGAAAATCTGATCTTTGAAAATGAGTTGATAAATTTGATCATGATAAGATATAAATGACTGGAAATTGACTCTTTGGGGTTAAGCCTTAAGCAAACACTAAAAAAACTCTGATAGCAGAATTTGAGCCAAAAATTATGTTAACAACCAGATCCTAAACTGAAAAATATTAGAAGGAGACTAGTGGTTTTTCCCCAAAGTATAAACATATTTCCATGAATGAAATACCTTGACTAAATTCTATATTTATTAATGAATATATCTAAAAGTTTTGCTTTGACTAGTCATTTTAAAATTAATATCAAAATTCTATGGTGAGCCAAATCCATTTTAGAAAAATTTCTTTATCCACAGCTGGAGTGCATGTGATAAATATAGTTGTGTGTTTAGATTTATTAAAGCAATATTTGTAATAGCAAAAAAGAAACAACATAAATGCCCATCCATAGGGGAACAGTAAAATGACTGAAATTCAGTAAAATACCATGCCATCATTTTTAATTGAGATTGATCCACGTATACGCAAATGACAAAACTGCAAGATATATTTGTTAAATGGAAAAAAACACAGTGCAGAATGGTATTATTGAATCAATCTGCTGGTTTTCCTCTTGCTTTTAAAATTTTTATTTGAAAAACCTTTTGAAATAAATAATGTACAAAAAGGAATAATGCATCACTGATGAACCTACACCTGAAATTGGCAGTTCTTCACTTTGGTCATATGTCCTTCAAGTATGCATGTATGCGTGCGTGTGTGGGAAAATTCAAGATAAATTTGAAGTTCCTTCATCCTTCATCCCCTTTCCCATTCACATTCACCACCTCTTGGAAACCCCTACTTTTCATGGGTTTAGTGTGTGTCTGGCTAGTCTGTTTTTATACCTTTTCATGCATATATAAATAACATGAATACAATACTATTGTTCTGTGTCCCTTTTAAAATTTGCCTAAATGTTATGATCTCTTCAACTTGCTTTCTTATTTCTCTGTCACTCTGAAGCTTGCATTCTTCATTTGACATTTTGTTTTTGAGAGTGTGAATGTCAGTTGTGTTTTTTTTGTTAAAAGGATATGTGTATATGCCTGTTTCTGCATGACAGTTTTCTGGTGGCACACACAAGAAATTAATAGTATTCACATCTGAAGAAAAGCATGGGGAAACATGGGGAAGATGGGACTTTTGCTTTTCATTTTACATCCTCTGAAGTGTTAGAAATTTTGCTATACTCGCTATTTTTATAATAAAATACTCTAGTTTAAAGATATAAAATATTAATCCTGTTTATGTGGCTAGGGATCTGAACATATTATGGCAGGTCATGTGGGTTAAACCAAGGTCCCTGGGTGACCCAAATGGATTACGCTCACCTGCTAATCTAAAGGTCGGCAGCTTGAACACATCTAGTGGCACCTTGGAAGAAAAATCTCAATCAGCTTCCATAAAGATTACAGCCAAGAAAACTCTGTGGAGCAATTATACTCTAACACATGGGGTTGCCATGAGTGGAAATTGACTCAAAGGCAACGGGTTTTTTATCGGCATGTGGGTTAAAGGCTTGTTCCCTGGCATCACACCATGTTGTCCAGGTGAAATGGGGTTGGAGGGGATGTAGTAAATTATGATGAAAGGAGCAAAACTTTTAGAGAAGTTATAGGTCCCATAGAGGGGCACTCAGTTAACTGAGTATAGGAGAAATGAAGGAAATCTGCTCACTAGCAATGCATTTAATAGGAGCTGAGAATTTTACCCAAAGGGCTGCATGGTATATGTACAGAAGAAATACATTGGAATGGAAGTTAGTCTATCTGATTTCAAGTCCTGATTCTGTCACTAGCAACCACATATTTTGATCAATTCATTTAATTCTATCACTTCAGTTTTTTTCCTCCATAAAGTGAGAAGACACAAATTTCTCATTAATTCCTTCAGTAAATGTTTATTGAACCTCCAGTGTGCCACAGAGCCCTGGTGGCATAGTGGTTAAGAGCTTGGCTGCTAATCTGAAGGTTGGCAGTTCAAATCCACCAGCTGCTCCTTGGAAACCCTATGGGGCAGTTCTACCCTGTCCTATAGGTCACTGTGAGTTGGAACCAACTTGATGGCACACAACAAGAGCAACATTCATTATTTAAATGAAAGACTTGAGTATGCTAACAATTTAGGAGACAGTTACATACAAAAATAATTTGAATTTTATAATTATCCAGTCTAAAAGAAAATTATGAGGCACTCCTCTGAGAAACACAGAGAAGAAATAGAATGTAAATTTAGAATGAATTCACTGGTAAAGATATTTTCATGAATTTTTTTTTTTAATGCATAAAATTTGAAAGCTGCCAGAATCAATCCCAAAGAAACAAAGACATGAGCAGTATTGCAATTTCTGGAATTTATTGTGAAATGGAATTTTTATGAATCTCTGCAGAACTTACCCTTATGGTGAAGATTTTTCCTTACTATTTGTAAATATATTTTTTCATGTAAAAAAAAGCTTTCGACATTAAAATTAATAAAATATGTTATTCAATCAGCCATAAGAGAAAATAAATCGACAAATCTGGCTGTTTAATCATTAAACATGGCTATGTGAAGATTCATTTTGACAAAATTAAGGCTTGAAAACAGAGATTGTAATGTCATTCATAACCGTGACAGACCAACATATAAGCACAAGTTTTTCACCTTTTAAAAAAAAACAAAAACCACATTAGTATAATTAAAACATATTAATCCATTACCTTTCCTTTATTCTGCTATATTTTGTGAATATTTGATTTACTATCTTTTTACTGGCATGATTCCATTTCAGTAGAACATTGTTCACTGTTTGCATTTCTTTTCTGCTTATTATTTTTTGTTTCACTTTGTGATATTCATAGAAAATAATTTTGTCATATAGAAGAGGACATATTAAAAAATTATCTACTCCAAGTGTGAAATACCCTGAACGAGCCTCTAGATGTGCCACTACAGGAGCCCTTCCCCCACAGCCTTTCTTCACAAACTTGACTTTCTCCCAGCTTCTCCCTCCTCCCTCTGGACCATCTATTTCACTCAGGGAGGCTGAGATTGAAATAGAGGCTCTGCCCCAAAGCAGTTCCTCAACAAACCTTGAGGCACACCACTATCTATTCTTTGAACTAGAGCGTGGGGTATTGTTAGTTGCTGTCAAGTCAGCTCCGACTCATGGCCGCCTTGTCTACAACCGAGCAAAATGTTGCCCGGTATCGTCGTGATTTTTGATATGTTTGAGTCCATTATTGCACCTATTAGACTGGGGGGTACTTAGCACATGTTGTTCTCAGAATTGACCTTTGTTCTCAGTTCTAGGAAAATGGCAGATTTTGTTCAGCCCTATACACCACCGCACATTTTACAACAACCAAGAAACCAGTTCTTAAATCTGCTTCTTCTGTTGAACTTGATTGTGCAAGGTAGACATTGCTTCCGATGAAGCTGTGATTTTGGTTTAATGGGATAATTTTGTGACTTTCTTAATAGTATATATTTCTTTAATTCCCAGCTTTAAGCATCCTAAGTCACTTAAATTTGTAGGTTTAAAATTGAATGGCAAAGTATTTTAAAATATGTTATAATATGACTTCAATGCACAGGAGAAAAATGTAGTGTGCACTAACTCTGCTTTTCAGCCATAAACTTCTTTCTAGCTGTCGCAACACCAACAGTATTTACCAGTAATGGGAAACTTCGCTTCCATTTCCAGTGGAAATAGATAAAAATGGTTTTGATATGCACAGTGCTATTTTGCAAAGATGTATATTTATTAAATTAGATTTAAAAACTTGAGACTTCACGACATAAATCCTCTCTGAAATCGTTCAAGTTCGCTCTCAGGCAAGTCGTATTCCAATTTCTTCAACTGTTTTCGCTTCCCCCAGCCAGAAGCCCGAGAGTTCGAGGGTGAATGATTCTCTTTGTGGTTCCCTCCTGGGGAGAACTCATCAGTGCAACCGGGCAAATAGAGCAGCCATCACGGTGATGTCTGGTCGATGAGCCAGAAGGCTGGGCAAATAGAAGCCAGCTTTTTTTTATTTATTTTTCTCCTCCTGTTACTGGTTGGTAACGTAGGGACTTGAGATCCGTGTGTCTTTGATTTTCTTTGCATAAGCTAACCCATAAGGTGGAGCCCTTGCAATAACATTGCAGAAAGAGAAAGAGAAAAAGAAAAACAAGATAATGGAGCTTATGTGTCTTTTGATTTGGAGGGGAATTTAGGCTTTGTTTAAAGATTTCTTTATAAGGTATGTTGCATGAAAAAGGAAAATTAAGGTTTTTGTATGTCTGCTGTGCATTAAAAGAGAATACTGGTTCTCGTTCGCTGATGCAGAGGTAAGAGAATTAGTAAGCCGAGTTCAATCATCGTGATTGATGGCTTCCTCAGAAAATATTTAAAATCGTGCATCTTTTATCTTTATACAAGATAGTCTATCTAAATGTGATATTTTAAAAAAGAATAAAAAAATGTTTAAAGATGGATACTTCAAAGGAAAAAAGCTTAATCGTAAGGTGATACAGTATGGTCTTGATTTGCATAATAAGGTCTTTGAATTTGGGCTACACCACCAGTGTTAGGCCATTTCCTTTTTATCGTTCTTTGAAATATCAATACTTCAATGAAATACACTGGGGCCTGAAAGAAAAATTTTCACACTTAATTAGCAGTGGCTCCCCGTTCTGTAAGTCACAGGCCTCTTGGGTTAAATGGCTCAAAACCTTTTTTTTTAAAATGCCTTAAACCTGCCTTTCAAATAAGTGTTAATTTAGTGTGAGGGAAAAAAAATGTGCAACAAACAGGCATGGACTAGAAATAAAATACTCATTTTGTTTATTTTACTAATTTATGGTTAATGAAGTTGAGTAAGCCTGCTACTGGATTTTGTCTGACCGACAGGCTTTCCCATACAATTCTCAAAACAAGAGATTTAATCTCAGAGGTGGGACGAAGTAATCCCAGCGCTTTCTTCCTCTTGGCCAGTGATTGATCCAGGATGTGAGTATGTGACCCAGCAGGGCCAATTGTAGTCCCCACTTGGAGTTGATAAATGAATACCAACAGGAAAAACACATTCTCTTTTCTACTTGGGTTATGAAATTGGAACTTGCAGGGGGCAGGTTCCCTTGAATACTAACAGGAAAAACACATTCTCTTTTCTACTTGGGTTACAAAATTGGAACTTCCAGGGGGCAGGTTCCCTGCTGCAGGAGTCCTGTCTGCAGTAGGAGAGAGCAGCGAAGCACATATAACTTGAGAGAGGTAGGTGGGGAGAAAAAATCTTGGTACCACTGATCTCTAGGTCCCATCCCTCAACCCTGGTTCCTGAGGCTCTTTCTTTAGTTTTGTCATCTACCGCAGTATCACTTCCAGCTACATGAGTAATGAATCGTCTCTCTTTTTTTCTGCTTAAAATCATTTCAGTTCTGCCGCTTGCAGGCAAAAAAAGTCCAGACTAATGTTCTTATTGTTTTTAGGTGACATCGAGCTGGTTCCAACTCATAGAGACCCTATGTACCACAGAAGGAAGCACTGCCTGGTCCTGCGCCATCCTCACAATTGTTATGCTTGAGCCCATTGTTGCAGCCACTGTGTCAGTCTATCTCATTGAGGGTCTTCCTCTTTTTCACTGACCCTCCACTTAGCAAGCATGATGTCCTTCTCCAGGGACTGGTCCCTCCTGATAACATGTCCAAAGTATGTGAGATAAAGTCTCACTGCTAATGAGCATTCTGGCTGTACTTCTTCCAAGACAGATTTGTTTGTTCTTCCGGCAGTCCATGGTATATTCAAGATTCTTCACCAACACCATAATTCAAAAGCATCAGTTCTTCTTAGGTCTTCCTTATTCACATGCATATGAGGCTATTGAAAACACCATGGCGTGGGTCAGGCGCACCTTAGTCCTTAAAGTGACATCTTTGCTTTTTAACACTTTAAAGGGGTCTTTTGCAGCAGATTTGCCCAATGCAATGCGTCATTTGATTTCTTGACTGCTGCTTCCATGGGTGTTGATTGTGGATCCAGGTAAAATGAAATCCTTGACAACTTCAACCTTTTCTCCATTTATCGTGATATTGCTTATTGGTCCAGTTGTAAGGATTTTTGTTTTCTTTATGTTGAGGTATAATCCATAATGAAGGTTGCGATCTTTGATCTTCATCAGTGTTTCAAGTCCTCTTCACTTTCAGTAAGCAAGGTTGTGTCATCTGCATATCTCAGGTTGTTAATGAGTCTTCCTCCAATTCTGATGCCACATTCTTCTTCATATAGTCCAGTTTCTCGGATTATTTGCTCAGCATACAGAGTGAATAAGTATGGTGAAAAGATACAACCGTGACTCACACCTTTCTTAACTTTAAACCACGCAGTATCCCCTTTTTCTGTTCAAAACAACTGCCTCTTTATCTAAGTACAAGGTTTCTCATGAGCACAATTAAGTGTTCTGGGATTCCTATTCTTCAAAATATTATCCATAATTTGTTATGATCCACACAGTTGAATGCCTTTGCATAGTCAATAAAACACAGATAAACATCTTTCTAGTATTCTCTGCTTTCAGCCAGGATCCGTCTGACAACAGCAATGATATCCCTGGTTCCATGTCCTCTTCTGAATCCGGCTTGAATTTCTGACAGTTCCCTGTCAATGTACTGCTGCAACCGCTTTTGAATAATCTTCAGCAAAATTTTACTTGCATGTGATATTAATGATATTGTTCGATAATTTTTGCATTCTATTGGATCACCTTTCTTTGGAATAGGTATAAATATGGATCTCTTCTAGTCAGTTAGCAAGGTAGCTGCCTTCCAAATTTCTTGGCATAAACAAGTGAGCACCTACAGTGCTGCATCCCTTTGTTGAAATATCTCAACTGGTATTCCATCAATTCCTGGTATCTTGTTTTTCGCCAATGGCTTCTGTGCGCTTGGACCTCTTTCTTCAGTGTCATTAGTTCTTGATCATATGCTAGCTACCTCCTGAAACGGTTGAACACTGATCAATTCTTTTTGGTACAGTGACTCTGTATTCTTTCTATCTTCTTTTGATGCTTCCTGCATCATTTAATATTTTCTCCATAGAATCCTTCAATATTGCAACTCGTGGCTTGAATTTTTTTCTTCAGTTCTTGCAGCTTGAGAAATGCCGAGTATGTTCTTTCCTTTCTGTTGTGTGTCTCCAGGTCTTTGCACATGTCATTATAATACTTTACTTTGTCTTCTTGAGCCGCCCTTTGAAATCTTCTGTTCAGCTCTTTTACTTCATCACTTTACTTTAATGACCTATTGGTTTCTTCATGTCTGATGTCCTCGATGTCATTCCACAACTCATCTCGCCTTCAGTTATTATCGTTCAACATGTCAAACCTATTCTTGAGATGGTCTCTAAATTCAGGTGGCCACGCTAACACTTGTACCATTTTTACATCACTTATTTTTCTTTGTTTTTTAAATTTAGTTTTTAATTTACACAGGGAAGATCGACTTTTTGGAGGGGATGTGCTGCTATATATGTTCTTTAGCGTTAACACATGCATAGAATCATGTAATAACCACCATGGTGCAAATACAGAAAGAACAATTCTATCATCACACCCAGAAGTGCTTCTGTGTCGTCAACTCCTGCCTTCAAGCCCATCTCCTGGCAAACAGTGATCTGTTCTCCATGTCTATAGTTTTGCCTTTTCCAGAATGTCATATAAATGGAATCATACAACATGTGGCCTTTTATGTCTGGCTTCCATTTCTTAGCACAGTCCATTGCTGCTGAGTCAATTCCAACTCACAGCAATCCTATAAGATAGAGTAGAACTGCCCCATAGGGTTTCCAAAGAGCAGCTGGTGGATTTAAACTGCCGATCTTTTGGTTAGCAGACAAGCTCTTAACCACTGCGCCACTAGGGCTCCAAGTGAGCATGTTTCTTAGCACTAAAAAGAAAAATAAAACAAACCCATTGCCGTCGAGTCGATTTTGACTCATAGTGACCCTATGGGACAGAGTAGAACTGCCCCATAGGGTTTCCAAGGAGCACCTAGTGGTTTCAAACTGCTGACCTTTTGGTTAGCAGCCGAACAGTTAACCTCTACGCCACCAGGTTTTCCTTTCTTAGCTCAAGGATAGGCAAACTTTTTCTACAAAAGACCAAATAGTAAATATTTTCAGCTTTGAGGGTCATATGTTCTCTGTTGCATCTACTTAGCAATGCCAAAGCAGCAATAGATGATATGTAAATGAATAGGTATAGCCAGATTTGGCCTGAAGGCCTTCAATTGCTAATCTCTGATTTAGCATAATGCTTTTTATATTCATCTATATTGTTTCCTGAATTAATGGTTTGTTCCTTTTGATGGCTGAGTAGTATCCCACTGTATGGATGTAACACAAACTATTTATTCATTTAACAGTTGAAAGACATTTGGGTTGTTTCGGGTTTTGGTGATTATGAATAAAACCACCACCAACATTAATGCACAGGTTTTTGCATAAACTTAAGTTTCATTTTCCTTAGGTAAAATACCCAGAAGTGGGGTTGATGGGCTGTATAGTAGTTACATGTTTAGTTTTAAAAGAAACTGCCTAACTGTTTTCCAGAGTGGCTGTACATTTTTAATTCCCACCAGCAATATATGACAGTTCCACTCGCTCTTTATCCTTACCAGCACTTGCCATTGTCAGTTTTTTGTTTTGTTATTCTCGTAGGAGAGTAATAATATCTCATTTTAATTGCATTTCCCTAATGAATAATGACGTTGAGCATCTTTTCAGGTGCCTATTTGCCACCCATCTATCTTCTTTGATGAAGTTTCTGTTCAAATTTTTGCCCACTTTTTAATTGGGTTATTTGCTTTCTTTCTGTCAAGTTTTGAGATTTCCTCATATGTTCTGAATACAAGTTTTTTGTCAGATGTGTGTTTTGTAAATATTTTCTCTCAGTCTGTGGCTTGTCTTTTCATTCTCTTAACACTGCCTTTCACTGAGCAAGTTTTTTAACTTTGATGCAAGTCCAATTTACCAATTTTTAATTTTGTAAGTTATATTTTTGGTGTCATATCTAAGAACTTTGTGCCCAACTCAAGATCACAAGGATTTTTCTTCTATGTTTTCTTCTGGAAGTTTTATAGTTTCATATTTTTCATCTAGGTTTATAATCTATTTTGGGTTAATTTTGTATAAGGTAGGAGGTATAGGTAAAGGTTTATTTTTTTGCATGTGGTATCCAGTTGTTCCAACTGAAAAGACCATCGTTTCTCTATTGAACTGCCTTTGCATCATTGCCCAAAATCAATTGACCATATTTCAGTTGGTCTACTTCTGGGCTCTCTATTTTGTTCTATGGATCTATGTGTCTATTCTTATGCCAATATCGCACGATCTTTGTTATAGTCACTTTATAGTAAGTCTTGAAACCAGATAGTGTGCATCCTACAACTTTGTTCTTTTTCCAAATTGTTTTGGCTATTCAAGTTTATTTGCTTTTTTACATCTGTTTAGACTCAGCTTGTCACTATCTACAAAAAAGTCTTTCAGGGATTTTCAATCGGATTGTGTTGAATGTATAGATCAAGTTGGGAAGAATTGACTTCTTAACAGTATTAAGCCTTCTGTTCCATGAAAACAACACATCTCTCCATTTAAGCAGGGCTTCTTTTATTTTATTCATCAGTGTTTTATAGTTCTTGGCATACAGAATCTGTAGTATTTTGTTAGATTTATACTTATGTATTTATTTTTTGATAACAGTAATTTTCTATAATTTCAATTTTTAACTGTTCATTGCTACTATATAGAAATACAATGGATTTCTATATATCAACTTTGTATTCTGCAACATTGTTAAACTCATTTACTAGTTCTATGAGTCAGAAAAAGCTCTATGGCACCTAACAACAGCAACAGTTCTAAGAACTTATTTATAGATTCCTTGGGATTTTCTGGAGCCCTGGTGGTGCAGTAGTTAAGAACTCAGTTGCTAACCAAAAGGTCAATAGTTTGAATCCACCAGCTGCTTCTTGGAAACCCGCCGGGACAGTTCTACTATGTTCTTCAGGGTTGCTGTGAGTCAGAATCGACTCAACAGCAACGGATTTGGATTTGGTTTTGGTTTTGGGGATTTTCCACACAGACAATCATGTCATCTGTGAATAAAGACAGTTTTATTATTTCCTTTCCAATTTCTATGATTTTTATTTTTTTCTTACCTTATTTCACTGTTTAAAACTTCCAATAATATTTAAAAGGAGTAGCAACAGAGAACGTCCTTGCTTTGTTTCCAATCTTAGTGGAAAAGCAGCTAGTCTCTTACTATTGAGTATGGTAGCTGTAAGTCTTTTGTAAATGCTTTTTATCAGGTTGAGGAAGTTCCGCTTTATTCCTAGTTTGATGAGAGCTTTTAAATCTTGAATAGAGGTAGAATTTTGTCAAACGCTTTTTCAGCATCTGTTGAGATGATCATGTGGTTTTTCTTCTTTTGTCTGTTAATATGGTGAAATACATTGATTTTCTGATGTTGATCCAGCTTTGTGTCATGGTGTATTATCCTTTTGTATATTGCTGATTCTATTGCTAATAATTTGTTGAGGATTTTTGTGTCTTTGTCAAGGGAGATATTAGTCTCTGCTCAAACCTGAAAGCTAAGGAGGGAGGAAAATACAGAAAACTCACCATGGTACTGGTTACTTCAGCTTTCACTTCTCCCTCCAATCTGCTTGCTATTATTTACTGTATTTCAGAGATCTCAAGTAGTTACTTTTTGTACTGTGTCCAGAATTTTTAGTTATAATTGGTAAGAGACAGACGATAAGGATCTAATTCCATCTTGGCTGATACAAGTTCACAATGCTTTTTTTTTCAGTATTATATCGTGATCTAGGTGAAAGTTTACAGAGCAAATTAGTTTCCCATTCAACCAATTGTACAAAATGTTCCATGACATTGGTTGCAATCCCCACACTGTGTCAACACTCTCCTCATTTCCCCCCTGGGTTCCCTGCTTCCTTTTGTCTGGTTTTCCTACCTTTCCTGGCTTCTCATCTTTACTTTTGGACAAATGTTGCCCTTTTGGTCTTGAATAAATGTTTGTTCCATGGAGCACTTTCTTTTAGGATGTTATTTTTTGTTTTATAGGCCTGTCTATTGCTTGGCTGGAAGGTGATTTCCAGGAATGGCTGCAGTTCCAAGTCAGAGGGGTGACTTAGGGCCAGAGTTTTGGGGGTCACATTGCTTATTTTTAAGACTAGTCCCCACACTTCTTAAAAATTCGAAATTGGTAACTAATTTTTTTTCTTCTTCATTTGAAAACTCTCGTTTTTACATAATCTTTCCCTAGGCTTCCTGCTTATGATGCATTGAGTTGCACCGCTGCCCTACTCAGACTGGGCTCTCAACCTGGCACTTAATAATTACACCTATAACCTGAAAAATATTTATTTTCTTTTTATGTTTGATTAGAATGGTTTGAAAGTAGTGAGAAGTTTCAATGAGAAAGTACTAGGTTATTAAAAGTAAGAACTTTTTATTGTATTGATTGTTTTATTCCTTCAGGAAATATAATTACTTAAAACTACCAAAAGTTCAGTATTTTACCTGATTTTCCAACTGTATTGGTTTTCTTCTGACATGAAAGATATGAAAGAACGTAACAGAGAAGGCAGGATAGTCAAACTATGTTTGCACATCCTGCTTTCCACCATCCATGTTCACGCAAATTTAAAAAAATATACAGTGTGTTATACTCCAAATTCTCAACAGTCAAAAGTCAAGAAAGTTTGAACTTTAGTCCTGATGCTTCCATTTACTGGTTGTGTGAACTTCAATAATTTACTTAATCTTTTGAACTAATTTCTTTATTTGTTAAATAGGCTCATTGGACAAAACGTCTCTAAAACCTTTCTTATCCAGTTCTGACATTTTATGAACGTATAAGAGAGTAATTGAAGATAAACCCCATTGCTGTCAAGTCAATTCTGATTCATAGCGACCCTACAGGACAGACTAGAACTGCCTCATAGGGTTTCTAAGGAGTGGCTGGTGGATTTGAACTGCTGACCTTTTGGTTAACAGCCAAGCTCTTAACCACTGTGCCACCATGGCTCAAATATAAACTGTGCCAAATGTGAGACATGAGTGAGGAGTTGGGGAATGAATAGATAATAAATTGAAACAAAAAGTACTTTCAGATGCAAAGTTTTTATAGAGTTTTACAGTTGTAAAACACTTTTATATGTCAATACCTGAACTTTTACTTTCAAGCTCTTGGAAAAATACTTAATTCTCCATTGTTGGTGTTGTTGTCGCTCTTGTTAGTTGCTGTTGTGTTGATTCTGACTCATGGTGGCTCCAAGTGTGCAGAGTAGAACTGCACTCCATAGAGTTTTCAAGGCTGTGACCTTTCGGAAGCATATAGCCAGGCCTTACTTCCAAGGCGCTTCTGAGTGGGTTTGAATCACCAACATTTAGGTTAATAGTCCAGCAGTTAACATTTGCACCACCGGGGACTTCTAATTCTTCATTAATACACGTCAAATGAATAATGAACAAATTCGCTGATGAATGCAATACCTGAATGTGTGAGGTTTAATAATAACTACTCTCTCTTTAAAATTTAAAGCAGTCACTTTCATGTGTAATTAGCGCCTATCTTTACTACATTTAAATCTAGAAGTTCACAAACTTAATCCCGAAAACAAATACAATGTAAAATGTTTAAAACTTGTCAAAGAATCTGAATGAAAGGTAAGAGCAAATATAACTTGCCAGGTTAGATATTGATTTCATCATTTCTGACCTGGGAAAATAAAATCAACGTTTAACATGGCAGCAGAAGACTAATGGCAGGGGCTAAATGAGCTTCCTGTGTGTATTCATTCTGACGAAAAGTGAAACAAAAGGGATCCACTGTGAATTACGTCTGTGGCGCAGTTGATTAAACCTGCATGCACCGTCACAGTGTGACTGAAATATCATCAGATCCATGATGAGTTGTCCCTCCGGATGCTGTTTGCCTTGCGGCAGCTGCAGGCAGACAGATCTTCCTTAGTTCAGTGATTTTACTACATATATAAAAAATCAGCCACGTGCAACAGAAAATACTCAGAATAAGGACAGCACTAGAAAGACACCTGAGCCATAAATGGCAGAATGACTGTATCAGAGTCTTGATTCAAAGAATGATGCAGCTGTGTCTTGATAAGTATTAAGAGAGGAGCAATGGATGCCAAGCATTCTATTACGTTGTCAAAGCCATGCTAGAGAAAATCATATCTCTTTGCTGGCTTTGTAACCAGGCAAGGAAGAATAAATATTAGCAAATATTCAATGAGAGGCAAATATAAAAGCACTCTTTTTCACATTGGACCTGAGTATACCGTGCTACATTTTAAGAGGAATTTAAGAGTTATAGGGGGAGGCACTACTATGGAAACAGAGAATTCCATCATGTGATTGTGCTGAGGGTCTACTTCTTTCTCCACTCAACAGATATTAATAACGACTTTTCTAGGACATGTAGAGGACGCAAAGGGAACAAGTCACATCTTCTGTGCTTAGGTAGCCTCGACTGGTTAAAAATGCACTTTGCCATTATAGATTTAATTGTAGTCGGAGGTATAATGACGAATGTCTGGTTCTTGCATAAACACATTTCCCCACAGAATCCAGAGAGATTTATGTTACACTGGATTTAAATTTAAATATTATTATATTGTCATAGAGATACTTTGGGAGACATTTAACACTTTTGACCCACAGGAACGTTGTTTAGGAAACTATTTCTTCAAGTGCCTTGGTATTTAGTATCAATTTTTGTGGAGCAAAAAGTTAGTTGTGTTTTATTGATTTATATGTTCAAATTCAGCAATTTATTTATTTCCTAAGGCGTTTTGTTAATCTGGAAACCCTGGTGGCATAATGGGTAAGAGCTGCGGCTCCTAACCAAAAAGGTCAGCAGTTCGAATCCACCAGGTGCTTCTTGGAAACTCTGTGGGGCAGTTCTACTCTGTCCTATAGGGTGGCTATGAGTCAGAACTGACTCAGTGGCTGTGGGTTTGTTTTTTTGGTTTTTTTAATTAATCTGGTTTTGGTTTGTAATTCTACTTGTTATGTCCCACATGATATAAAAGACGAATGCATAAAATAATTATAAATTTATGATATTGGACATAAAATGTATAAAGATGTAATTTGTGACAACAACAACATAAAGGGAGGGGGACAGAGCTGTATAGGAACAAGATTTTTGTATGCTGTTGAAGTGAAGTTTGTATCAATTAATACAAGTTTGTTATGTTAAGTGTAATGTTAAGTGTAATCCTCATAGTAACCACAGTGAAAATATCTTAAAATTTTACACAAAAGGGAATAAGAAGATAATCAAAATGGTTCAATAAAAAAATAAAAAAGACTATAACAAAAGAAGGCAGTATAGGAAGAAATAAGGGGAAAAAAAGGTATGAGGTTTTTCCGGCAAAATGACACTCTAGGCAGAAGCACCACGCCATCCCTCCACAGAAAAGATCCGAAAAACTAAGCCAAACAGAGAGTACAACAATCCTGAAACCCTAAAACATCAAATGAAGGATAAAGAACTCAGCCAAGCACCAAATAGAGTGAGAAAACTGACAGAGAACAGAGAGCCAGAAGAATTTCATGCAGAGGTCACCTACCAGCTAACGCAGCGTGGATCCACCATCTTGGACTCCTATTG
>NW_004444090.1:5492519-5526151 GCF_000243295.1 Trichechus manatus latirostris
GTTACCAGAGGTGGGGGGAGAGAGGAATGGGACTTATCTTTTAATGGATACTGAGTGTCTGTTTTGGGTGATGAAAAACTTTTGGAGGTGGATGGTAGCGGTGTTTGCGCATCATTGTGAATATAACTAATGTGACTGAATCATACACCTAAAAACGGTTAGAGTGGCAACTTTTTTGTTATATGTATTTTACCACAATGAAAGTTTTCAAAAGGAAAAAAACGATTTATTATAATTTTGAAGCCCCAGGTTATGAAGCTACTGAGGAGGCAGAACCAGGACCGGAAGGCCAGGTGTATTCACTCTCATTTCTGAAAGTTTGGTTAGGGTCTGGCACTGCTTAGATCCCCTAGGTTCCTGTGGGACCAGGTATGGCCTTGATTGGTCACAGCTCACAGGCTGGTCTGCTCTGGCTGTAATCAGCCTTTTCCATTTCCTTAGTGTACTATACAAATTATAGCCCTTTCTACTTGTACAGTGACCAAAGCCTTTCTGGCTCCTCTTCTTCAGCCTCACTGATGGTCTGTCCTGGTTGCTAGCACTTGTTTGGGTTAGAGAAAAAGTACTCAAGGTTCTGGGCAGGCAGTTGTTAGCCCACAAAGTATTGGCCAGAGACAGAGCTGTGGTGCACTTTGGAGCCATTGAGGGCCTGCGGACAACCACAAAAATGTCTTTTCAGCTAGTCCTGTGGCATCTGTGTGGTGCTTTGATTGTGTTGTCTGAAATGTGGACATGAGGCTCAAGTCTGCTTGAGTTTCCTTTGGAAATTTTGGTATGTGCTGATTTGATGTGCTATAGTAAAAAGCCAATGTACTTTGAGGGGAAAACAAAAAGCTAGCCAAGTTGTTTTCTGCCCAACTTGAAGAGTACTGTAAAATCCATGAGAAGATTAGAGTGCTAACAGAAGCCTTTGAAGCCCTCCTGTCACCTGCAGTAGAGACCAGTCATCTGAACGGACTAACTTTGTATCTGGAGGCACTTAATAAAGACGCAAACAGGTCCACCTTCTCATTGGAGGATACAGTAAACTTTCTCGACAGAGAACAGAAAAGCAA
This sequence comes from Trichechus manatus latirostris, assembly GCF_000243295.1. Lineage (NCBI taxonomy): Eukaryota > Metazoa > Chordata > Mammalia > Sirenia > Trichechidae > Trichechus > Trichechus manatus. The sequence continues at coordinate 5,493,575 of NW_004444090.1, forward strand.
TTCCCCTAAAATTTCACTTCATGGAGTGATGGCTTGTCTTGAAGGACAGACACAGTTACTTGTAGAGGCAGTAAAATCCCTCCAATCCTAAGTGCCTAGGCCAAAAACATCTTAAAGGCATCTCAGAAGCGTGTAGAACAACATCAGAAGGAAATAGTTAATGGTTTTGATGAAAATGTTCAGCTTTAGGAAAGCCTGTTCAAGAAGATGCTGAATGGAAGAAAAGAATGCAAGAGCTGAAGGAACAGGAAAAAATGCTAGAAAACTTCAACCTGATGGAAGATCTTACAGTTCAAGTGAAACGTCTCCTACTAGAGCAAGTAACTTTATAGTGTGACTATGCACAGTTGGAACGTGAAATTCAAATGCTTCAGCTGAAACTGCAGGTATTGCTTGAACTTCATGAAGAGCAAGGATTGCAACTTCACAGAAAATCGATGGGGGAGGGCAATTACAGCTTAGAAATGGAGAAGAAAAAAGAAAGTTCCCAAAGTGTGTGAAAACATCAGCTTTATATAGTACCTTGACTCCTACAGGAAGATGGCTGAAGACCTGGAGAAATAATTGGAAAGTACCATTTTCTTCAATCGAAGGGGGATTAGCTCCTTTGAGAAAATAGCTCAAGAAAGTTGGCTGGCAGTTATGATGGTTGAGAGAAAGCTCAATGATCTAAGAAAAGAAAATGGTCACAAAAGGCAAAAATTGGCAGAATTAGTGTTTGAAGGCCAGAGTTTTCCAAGTCGTCTCTTTGCATATGCTACTTCACATGGAGCCCTGGTGGTGTAGTGGTTAAGAGCTCAGCTACTAACCAAAAGGTTGGCAGTTCAAATCTACCAGCTGCCCCTTGTAAACCTTATGGGGCAGTTCTACTCTGTCCCATAGGGTTGCTATGAGCCGGAATTGACTTGACGCAATGGGTTTGGTTTTTTGGTTTTATATTCACATGTAGCCCAGGGCAGCAGCCCAAGAGGGACAGGGCAACTCCTGCATCTTCAGGTGCCTGGTGGAGCAAGAGGGGTGAGCTGTGAGGGTACAGGAGTCAGGGTCGTGTGCAGATTTGATTCAGGTTTACAGCAGCCAACTCCTGAACATCCACATACATAACAAGACATCTGGTGTGTTTTTACTCTTTAAATTAATTCTGATTGAGGTCTTTTTAGGTTAACTTCCCTGATTTAATTGATGCTGCATATACTCTTACTGAAGTTTTATATAAATACAATTCCTAGCGTTTCTGAAATATAGATCATTTTAATATAATTCTTAAGAATATATATTTCCATTTAATTGGTTCCTCTAGAATTAGACTATATAAGAATTGCATTTTAATTTAGTTAATCAGTCCACTATTACTTAAATCATATTTGAAGTTAGACATAAGCAGGTGGAGGTGTTCAAAACATTAAAGACTATTTCTATATGCTGTGAGGTGTGATAAGAAATCTGTACAAGTAACTTCGTATTTCCTAATAAATGTTGATTGGTTTTAAAAAAAACAACAACAATGTCAAATAAAAAACACATCCACACTTTGAAAGGGAGAAGCTTTCTTCAGAAAGAAAAGGGGGAAAGGGATTATTGTAATAGTGGGGAGGGGAAGTCCTACTATATGGAGAACACCCCAACCATAAGATCTGCAAGTGTCTCAAAGAATTAAGGAAAATTTGTTTCTCTTTTATAAAGACTGAGAGTAAACAAGGATAGACATCAGCAGATAGTAAATCGGAATGTTTCATACTGAGGGCAGCCTATTTTCTAGAAAGGGTCCTTACAGAGGGGTAGTATGTTGACTCTGGCTGAGGTTGGGCCAAAGTTCAGGGATATATGGGAAAGAGAGAAGCTTAACCAAAGTTTCGACAACAGGCATTTTATTTCTGACAGATCATCGCGGACAAGCAATTCCATTACTAGTTTATAAGTAAGGAATAGGAGGTTGGAGGGTCTGTGTCTGGCCTTGTCATTGGTAAACAAGGAGGCACCCGGGAGTCTTATCTAAGCCATATGGGAAGGGCAGTTATTACCAGACCACAAATGGTAGAGGCATTTCTTTAAGTATTACTATTTTCCAATATCACGGGGTTTGAGTAAGATTCAATGTTAACAGCAAAAAGCAAAAATAACAAATCAGCAACAACCACACCCCTCAACTGAACTTATTAGTATTTTGATTATGTCCTTAAATTCATAGGTTAATCTTGGGGGGTTGACATTTGACAAGCATCTGGTTCTTATTTTTTTTCTTTTCTTTTTAATCTTTGTTATGTTATTTATAATATTCTTTGCTGTTTAAACTTTTCTAAATTTCATGCAGTCAAAGTATGTTGGTATGGAAAGAAAACAAAAAACTGCATCACACCTCCTCAGCAACTGGATACACTAATAGTAGGCATCATTTCCTCATAAAATCCTTTCAGCTTTTGTTCTAAAGCAACTATGAAAATAAACATAGGTCCAGAGGCTCATAGGCTAAAATATCTGACAAAATGGAAACCAGGAACTACTTTTCCTTCTGTAGGACTCTGCATGGTGGGTTTTCTGAGCAATAGGCTTAGAGCATATTAACACAATCACGTGATGAGTTGACTGAGAACCGGAAGGAGGGGCAGGGGAACATCAGCAAATGTGAGTACAGTGCATTTTGGGGACCTAATGCTATTTTTAAAAAAATTCTCTGAACTGTTATTCTAAGCTTCTTAATGACAGGCTGCCTCTATTTATCTTGACTTTATTTTCTCAATTATTTGATTTTGTACAGAAATACTTCAGTTTAAACATTACACTCATTTAATTCAATTTAATAAACACTTGAAAGCTTCTCTTTATCCCTTTTAATGGAGAAAGATGTACCCCCAGGGCCATGTGCTAGAACGTCTAAGTATCCAAGGCATAAACAGTGGGGCAGTTTCTAAAGTCTAAATTTTACTGAGGAGTCAATTTAAGCACTTATATATTAAAATGGGGGGCAGTGGTGGTTCAGCGGTAGAATTCTTGCCTTCCATGAGGGAGACCCTGGTTTGATTTCCAACCAAGGCATCTCATGTACAGCCACCACTTATCTATCACTGGACGCTTGTATGTTGCTATGATGTTAAACAAGCTTCAGCAGAGCTTCCAGACTAAGATGGACTAGGAAGAAAGGTCTGACGATCTACTTCTGAAAGGTAGCTAATGAAAACTCTGTGGATCACGACAGTCCAATCCTCAACCGAACATGGGGTTGACGCAGGGCTGGGCAGCATTTTGTTCCGTTATATATGGGGATGCCATCGGTTGGCAGCTGACTTGATGGCAGATAACAACAATATTAAAACAACAATATTAAAATTACTAATATACTATATGATAGAATTGAATGCAAAATTCACACGAATTTTTAAGATAAAACATGGCTTTAAAGAAATTTCATCATAAAGCAGTTTGAAGGCATATGCATCTCTGTTGTAAGACGTACCTAGAGAAAAAGTGTGAGAATATCCTATGCAAGACAGGTATTAGGCACAGAGCACTGGGAAGTGCAAAGAATCTAACCATAGTCCCTTTATCCGTGGAACCAATAATTAGGAAGTAGAAAATGTGTTCACAATTAACACCAACAAAAGCTGTGCGAAGACATGAGGGAATGATCAATTCTGATAAATAGAAAGGTCCATGTTCTTGGAAAGGACCTGGAAATCCGAGTTGAACCTGCACAGGTGGAGTGTGTGTGAAGGCATTCTGGGCAGTGGGATCAGCATGTGCAAAGGCACAGAGGCATGAACTTCAGTGGTAGATTTAGGCATAAGAAGCCATCTCATGTGGCTTGAACATAATATACAAGGCACAGGGAAGAGAATTTATCACAAGTTGTGCTTATATATATTTTTTCTGTGTTACTTCAAATGAACCAATGTTTACTCTTTAAAAGGATCTCCTGGTGAAAAACTGTCTTTGCAAAGTGAAAATAACTTCTCTATTTGTCTGCTTGAAAGCTTTGGATTTTAAAATTCATTTAGATTGGGCAAAACTGTATATTATCATCTTTTATAATATATTGAGTGAACTTTTATTTTCTTCCATTTACCCACAAAGGGATTTTTGTTAATTTCACAGACATTTATGTAGTGCCTATAATTGCCAAACACGGTGCTGGAACCAACTGGCGAAGAATGCCTTTCTCCCCAAAAAGAAAAGAAACCTTCTCTGAAAGAAGGCATTGAGCCCAGCTTTGTCCAGATGCTCATGCCGCTCTGAGCCCAAGGGAAGGCCATGGTGTGTCTCAGAAAATTGTCTTACATTTTTCCCCTAGGCAGCCCTAACAATGGAAAAGTGTACGGCTTCAGACAGCTTTAGGATAAAGTTTCTTTGAAGCCGTGCCTTATCTTAAAAGTTATTTCTCGGCAGAGGCTGAGTAAACAGCCTCTGCCCTGAGTGAGGACTGCTATATTCCTTTTACCACCATGTCTCAGCTGAGATTTGAACTGAAGTGTTTAAGAAAAATCGGTCACGTGATACCGCAAAGTATAGACAGCAGTTCCCAGTATTCTCACAAACTAGGAAGAAAACAAATAAATCGCATTATAACTGCATACCAGTATTTCCTCACCAAGAGCTGGAAGATTTCTACAGAGGCCTTTCCTTACTGCCACTTCCGCTTTACTCAGGAGCGAATCCCTAGTTTCTTATAAATAATGCAGACAAGTTTTAAATTGTGAAAAATCAAGAATAATGACCACGTTTAAAACTCTTCTTCGGAGTGAAGAGAACAGCTGTTGGAATGGAAAATTGTTTCAGTGTCAACGGGGATATTAACACTGACCCACAATAAGGACAAAGGATGACATAGGCAGCAAAATAAATTAGAACCTTGTCAGAAGAATTCCATGGTGCCCTGAGACAGGTTGAGAGGGATGAGGTAGAAAGGCTGACTAGACCAGAGGGGATGCATAGTGTGGCACTTTCTTGTTATGGTCACCACAGCTAGGGTCTGTGCAGCAGCTTTGCAGGACCTGACACTGAATTTTGGTGGTGCTCCCAGAGTTATTAGGCTTGAGTGATCCAAAAAACAAAGCAAGAAGCCAAAACTAAAAGCAAAACCCCATAAGTATTAAACACAATATCGTTTCATTAATCATGGTTAGGAATATTCCTTCCAATGGCTATTTGTACATTTCTGCCATACTGAGTACCCCCCCTCTGATGCCAGGATCCTGGGGAAGGTATAAGAAGGTTGCTTGGTGAGCATAGAAATGGAGTAAAGGAAGGTAGGGGTTCTAAGGCTAAATTGTGGAGGTCACAGTGTAGCCCCACAAAATGGAAATATCCCCTGTGTCACACTAGAGGATGCAGCATAGTATTTGATACATGGATTTTGGGATCAGTTCAACCTAGATTTAAGCCTGGCCCAGCCATTCACCGGATACTTATGTAATCTTTCTTGAATCTTCAGTTTCTGTAAAATGTTATGTGGGTAATATCAATGTTGTTGTTGATTGCCATGGAGATGACTCAGACTCATGGCAAACCCATGTGTTACAGAGTAGAACTGCTCCATAGGGTTTTCTTGGCTGGAATCTTAAGTGTAATTAAATTAATCTTTACTGGCTGTAATCTTAACAGCCAGCAGATTACCAGGACTTTTCTTCCTCGGTATCGCTGTGTGGTTTCGAACCACCAACCTTTAGGTTAGCAGCAGACTGCAAAATATTTGTGCCACCCAGGGACCTCAGTAATAGCAATAGCTAACCCTAAATGAAGGAACCCTGATGGTGCAACAGTTAAGCACTTGGCTGCTAACCAAAAGACTGGGGGTTAGAACCTACCAGCAGCAGCTCCATGGGAGAAAAGATCTGGCGATCTGCCCTTGTAAAGATTACAGCCTAGGAAACTCTAAGGGGCAGTTCTACTCTGTCAGATAGGGTCACTATGAGTCGAAATCGACTCAACGGCATTCAACAGCAACCCTAAATGAGCAGCCAAAATGTTCTAGGCTGTGTGCTCAGTGCTTTATATGCATATCTCAACTGACAGCAGCCCCAAGAGGTGAGTGCTATTATTATCACCATTTTACAGATGAGGAAACTGAGGCATTGCCCCTCCCTACAAAATTGAGGAAGGTTCATGTCCCCTGTGAGGTTTGGTAAATTTTCCATTTCATTGTGTCAGGCTTTGCTCCTTCTCCAGGTTTATTCCTGTCTTGAAGAGGAGAGGTGAATAAACTGCTCTCAGGATCCACTAACTCTTGGGGGCCAGTGAGGACTGGAGGGAAAAGTAAACTCAGGTTCCATGATGCAGAGGGAAGGAGGGCCAGTGGTGTCTTCCAATCCAACTTCAGTACCATGAAATATAACTTTATTTCTTCCCCACCTTCTTAATCTCCATCTGGCCCATGAGAGTGATTCATATCCCTCTTATTTAAATATTTTTCTCTTGTTTTATGTCAGCTAATAATTCTGACTTGAATTTGCTGAGTACATTCATACCCTCACTTCTCTGTGGCACATCCTTAAACTTTCTTTCCCTCATTAGCTGGCTGTGAAAGGGGTCATGCCAAAAGCACAACTGCCATGGCTGCAGAAGAGGACTGGATACAATTATATGTCACCATTTCACCCAGGCACAAAGGTACTTTATCTAGTGACCAAGATATTAACATTTGCCAGATCACATGTCTTCCTTCTCTGCATAGTGTGGAAAAACACTGCAAAGTTCTTTAGTAATGTGCAGCACACACCCAGACAAGAATAAACCTGGCTAGGTGGTACTGGTGAAGAGAGCTTCTAATCTTGCCTGCCAACGCGGGCTGCCAGAATCTTAAAGATAATTACCAATTGGGGTCAATCTAATACAGACACTTATTCATATTAGAGAAGCTCATTAAATTCAACCCTTAATAAATATCATAAGAAGAGTAATTGAGAATGACTTAATGGAGTCCACATGGAATAAGAACTATAAACAAATTACTCTAAATTAACTTGAGCATAGTTATTTACTGTAAACTATAAACACTATGCAGAGGGTATTTATAATAACTCTCAATGTCATCTCACTAGGATTTACTAAAAGCCCTTGGCATGGCATAAGTACAGGAATTTTGTTTCTTTCTTTACTTCTGTCCAGATAGCTCATCATCTGCTGATCCTTTCTTCTATTCCCATAAGTCTGTTGGAATGGCCATTTTTTTCTATTCCTTATAACTAATTTCAATTTTTTTTCATTCTTTTGATAAGCAACCATTGAAAGCTTAGATATTGTGAATGCAAAATCTTCCCCAATTGTATTTCTCCAACTTTGTCAATCAGTTATTAATTTTTTTAAAATTTCAGAACTCCTGAAAGGCCTGTTGACAATTACTTTTTACCAGGGAATCATGATGATTTGCAGTTACAGAATTCCACATTTGCGTCTTGTTCAAGATGTTTTTATCTAACACTTGATCATGAGATAGGTTACATTTTCTTTTGTTAGCCTTAGAGTTTTACTCTTCATATGTAAGTTTAGTTCATTTGGAGTTCACCCTTTCTATGCTCTTCTCCCACCACGTCTGTCAGTTTGTCCTACTGTGGTAGCTTGCATGTTACTGTGATGCTGGAAGCTACGCCACTAGTATTTCAAATACTAGCAGGGACATTCATGGTGGAAAGGTTTCAGCGGAGCTTCCAGACTAAGACAAACTAAGAAGAAAGGCCTGGGGCTCTACTTCCAAAAATTAGCCAATGAAAACCCTATGGTTCACAATAGACAATTGTCCAACTTGCTTGCTTTGAATATGTCATTAAGAAGGATCAATTGCTAGAGGAGGATATCATGTTTGGTGAAGTAGAAGGCCAGCAAGAGTAAGGGAGACCCGCAGTGAAAAGGATTGGCACAATAGCTGCGACAATGGACTTAAACATGCTGGTGATCATGAAGATGATGCAGGACCAGGCAAAGTTTCATTCTATTGTATATAAGGTCACCATGAGCTATCTCTCTCTCTTTCTCTCCAATACTCCTCTTTCCTATGCTTCACGTACACTCACTCTGCCTTTGCTCAGCTCTGCTAATACCATGCTGGCTTTTGTGTTCTTTCACAAGGTGAGGGACTTTTGTTGGAAGCATTATTGCACTCTCCCAAATCAAACTCTATGTTCAAATCCTATTTCTACCACTTATTAAATATGTGACATTCAGCAAATTAACCTAATCTCTATAGGCCTTAGTTTTCTCCTCTATAAAATAGGGTTAATAATAATACTTGCTTCATAAAGTTGTTATGAGGATTAAATTAGATACACCTAACACATTTAGTACAGTATCTGGCATGCCATAAATACTCAATAACGATTATAATTACCATTATAATGACTATCACAGATATCCCAACTTCGCTCTTCCTGGCTTTAATCTGGGAAGGAGCCTGCATTTTAAGGAAGTTTTTGTAAATTACTGATCTTGTTCGTTATGTTGATTTTCCTAATTCCTCTCAAAATATAACTCTATTTCTAAGGTCATCACCAAGTACCAACTACTGGACCTAAAATGCACAGATCTTTATAGTCTCTCCTAGGTCTCATCTAATCTGAAGTTTTATAAATTCTGCACATCAGGAGTGGAGAGGCTCATGAGTCGTGGGTCCCTTCCTGCATAAAAAATAAATAAATAAATTATTTTATGACTGAGTTGGTATAAAGACAAATGTAATCCAAGCTGGATTTATTATTACATAGTCATTATTATTATATTTATTTTTTCTTCTGATTTTAAAAGAAATTAAAATTAAATTTTTTCATGGGCCCTAGTGCCTACTGTGTCTAAATGGTAAATTGCCCTGCTTGTGCACTGAAACCATGAGATTCAAAGATACACCTTTATTCTTGAAAACACAGCTAAAGATATTGCTGGAGCTCTTTTGTTAATGGGAATGACTGAGCTATTAGCAAAATCATTCTTGCAGTGAAATATTATAGAATGATGAGGCTATCAGACTACCTTGAGACCACCAATTCAAGATCCATAGTTCACAAATGAAAAAGACTCAATGTTAAAGTGATCAGTTTGGATCCACAGAGGTAGAACTAGAATGTATTTCTCCTGATTACCAGGCAGTGTTCTTTCCACCACATTGTCCCTTGTTCTTCAAAGACTTGTTTGAGCTTGCATGCCAAAATGTAGTTAAAAGTCATCTTTTTTGTTCTGCGAGGCAAAGCACTGCCCCAGATACTGTATTGCCGTGGATGTCTATAGACCCTCATGAAATTAGAAATTAGCTGCTACCTATGGGTAGGATTTGAAATTTCTCTACAATAGAGAACCCCTGTAATACTATAAAATAACTTTCAATGTAAACTGACACCATGTTTGTTTAGAAGATCTCTTACTAGTTCTCTAACTTGAGCTAAGCTAATTTAGCCATTAGTAGATAAGCAATAGAACCCTAATATATGGTGGCTTTAGAAAATGACATGTTTAATGTATGGTCAAATGGGAAGAGTCAAATGGATGGAAAAACATTAAACTGTGCCAAATATTCAGCCATTCAACAAATATTTATTGATTATCTAACCTGTACCAGGGCCTAAACTAGGCACTGCTCATAGTAATTAAAAATGCAAGAGTAACTTCTTACTACTCCAAAGCATTATTTACTCATAGTGTTACATATATGAGTGGGTAGTTTTATTAAATACGTTTTACAGTTTTGCTTTCTAGTTATGTAAGTAATACATGTTCATTGAAGATGATTCGTAAATTACTCTATAAATTAGATATTGCCTGTTATTTTTAGACTATGTAAAGTATTTGTATTAAATATTCTTGGCTTTTGTTTGAAAAATTATTTATTTTGTCTTCATTCTTAAAAGATAATTTCTGCGGACATGGAATTCTAAGTTGGTAGTTATTTTCTCTCAGTGCTTTGAAGCTATAATTCCACTGTTTTCTAGCTTCTGTTGATGCTGTTGAGAAATCACTTGTCAGTCTAATTTGAAGCATACGCTTTTTTAAAAAAACTTCTTGAATCCTCTTATGAACATCTCTTTATCTCTTGACATCAATGTGTCTAAATAAAAATTATTTTTTATTTGTCTAGTTTGGGATTTGTTTGGGTTTCCTAAATCTGAGAATTTGAGACTTTCATGAATTTTGGAGAATTTTTAGTATCTTCTTGGATATTGATTTTCCTCCATTCCCTCAATTATTTTCTTCTGAAACTTTGAACTGATATAGTTAGACCTCCTTACTATATCCTTTAAAATATTTCTATCTTGTTTTATATCCAATCTACCTTTTAATCTTCCCAACAAACCTGGAAAGTGGCTATCAATATCTCATATTTTGAGGGTTCTAGGAACCCTACACCCCTACCACTTGCTAAGCAGACTCAAACAACTAGGGAAGCCTAAAGCTAATTGTTCTCCTGAATATGCTGGCTCTCTTAGACACTATTTTGTTTTTACTCATAATTTGGAGTGAATCCCAAAACTGATTTAGCCTTTGGGGTTGTAGATCCAGGCTTTCCCAAGATCCACACATATTTGAATATCATACTCTCTGGGAGTATTACCAAGTGGCCTGGCAACAATGATTCTAGCTTTGCTATAATACACAGGTTAATTATATCCCTGAAACAATGCCAAAAGTTTGGCTTCACAGCTGAAGGGACTGTATTTGTCTATAATGATTAAGGAAACTATCCATTAACATTTCTGAGAAATGCCCTAGCACAATGTCACAGTCTTCCTACTCCAGCTAGATCAACCCTCTTGAGTACAAACCATACATATTTCCATATGGATCATGTCCACGTTAACATATTAAAACAGTACTTAAGACGAAATATTTAGCTTAAATTGGGGAGGCATTAAGAACAAAGACCAGCTGTTGCATCTATATACTTAGTAAAGAAACAGCTGGAATCAATATATAGCATTTGGACACGTGGATGAAGATGTGCTTTGTGTGAGGAACGTACCCTTGGGGAAAAAGAACCTTTGCATTTGTGTGCAACTGAAATGGAAAAATAAGAGAGAACCTTAAAAGCCAGGGACTATCTTCAGTTACTTGACAGGAATGAAAGTGTTGAAAGTTATTGATTATAAGGCAACCATAGAGTTTTCATTAAATCCTGTACAGTGAAGACTTAGTCCCAACCTTGTCCTGAGTTTTAGGAGTGGAGTATCAACAGAGACTTTTAGAGCGTATCAGTACCCTGCACATTTTACACCTGTGCTGCCCAATATAGTAACAGTAGCCAGGTGTGGCTATTTAAATTAAAATTAATTAAAATTAAATAAAATTTAAAATTCAGTTCCCCAGTCTCACTTGTCACACTTTAAGTGCACAATAGCCGTATGTGGTTGGTGGCTACCATATTGGATAGTGCAGATATAGACGATTTCCGTCATTGCAGAAAGTTTCTTTGGGCAGCACCGTATTAGATGTTCGATGTATACATGTTAGAAAAAAATGAATGAATGAATTCCCACCATTAGAATGGGGAGAAAAGATACTGCTTTTGTAATAAATTATACCAATCCTTTTAAAAAGGATTTAATCTTTATGGGGGGCGGAAAGCCCAGTGGTAAGGTGATAAAGGACCTTTTAATGTCATAGTTTCATTGGACATTGCTTGTATTTCTGGGACAAACTCTTCCTCTGAAGTCTTCAGTGAAGTCTGTTTTATTCAAGAAGACTTGTGTGGATGGAGACTTTTCAAGGAGCTCAGTGAAGGGACTATATTTTATAAGAGGTCAGCATGTCACAGAACAGAAGCCAGACACAGGAAGGAAGAGACAGGCTGAGGAGGTCATGAGAGCATATACCCACCGAGAACAGGCAGGAACCTTAGGGGCAGCTCTGAAATTATGGAACTGGGATTAAGTTATGGAACTGGGATTAAGCCAATTTTACCTCGAATTAAAGCACACTAGCCGATGTCTGTGCAGCACTGATGATATACTGTTTCAGGGGCTGGCAAACAATAGTCTGCAAGCCAAATCTGGCCTACCACCAATTTTTTTAAAGCCTGCAAGATAAGAATAATTTTACATTCATAAATAATTGAAAAAAAATAAAAACAATAATATTTCATGCCACATTATATGAAATTCAAATTTCAACATCCATGAACGTTTTGTTGGAATGAAAGCACGGTCATTCATGTACATATTGTCTATGGCTGCTTTCACACTATAATGGCAGGATTGAGTGATTGCAGCAGAGACTACATGGCCCACGAAGCCAAAAATATTTATAATCTGGCCCTTTAGAGAAAAAGTGTGCTAACTCCTGTGCTATATCATCAATAATGAGAAAAAGGATCTGCTTATCAGACATCAAAAAACATTAAGGCTAGGGATGGCTGCCTCATGAGGAGCCAGAACAAAATAGAAGGTTTTGGAGAGATGATGGGAGGAGTAGAGAATTACGTGGCAGAAGAAAAACACACACACACAACAAAACTCTATATCAAATGTAAACTGCTAAATTTTTATCGATGATGATAGTAGGAAATTGAACAAATAAATAGAAAACTTTGTGACCTGGGCAATTAATTCAGTTAACATTTCTGAGGATCAGTTCAATATCACTTGCTCTTCATAGGGTTAATCTTTTTTTTATTGTACTTTAGATGAAGGTTTATAGAACCAATAGTTTCTCATTAAACAGTTAGTACACATATTGTTAACAACCCCACAACATGTCAACACTGTCACTTCTCAACCTTGGGTTGCCTATTACTAGCTTTCCTGTCCCCTCCTGCTTTCTAGTTCTTGTCCCTGGACTGTTGTGCCCCATTTGTCTCGTTGTTTTTTTTTTTTTTTTTTTTTTAATGGGTCTGTCCAATCTTTGGCTGAACGGTGAACCTCGGGTGTGACTTCATTACCGAGTAAAAGGGTGTCTGGGGGCCATACTCTTGGGGTTTCTCTAGTCTCTGTCAGGTCAGTAAGTGTGGTCTTTTTTGTGAGTTAGAATTTTGTTCTACATTTTTCTCCAGCTCTGTCCAGGACCCTCTGTTGTGATCCTGGTCGGAGCAGTCAGTGGTGGTAGCCAGGCACCATCTAGTTGTACTGGACTCAGTCTGGTGGAGGCCTTGGTAGCTGTGGTCCATTAGTCCTTTGGACTAATCTTTGCCCTGTATCTTGTTTTCTTCATTCTCCCTTGCTCCTGAAGGGGTGAGACCAGTGGAGTATGTTAGATGGCTGCTCATAGGGTTAATTTTGAGGAACATATGTAAAAGAGTTCTGTAATATACATCATACAAGTGTAAGGTATAGTTCCTATTGATATAAAGTATGATTAAAAAGTTGACTTTGAATATGTATTGCAGACAGATAAGATGATGAACAACACGTCACAGGAGAGTTAGTAGACACATAAAAGTTTTCCAAAATTTTCCAAAATTCCTAACAAGAATTTCACTGAGCTGTAGCCAGGGCCGAGAGACTGCCCCACAGCAGGCAAATTCCAAGTATGCCAAGTATTCGACTGAATCAGCAACTGTTGCTCCCAAGCTGCCCCACCCCCTGGAGAAAAGTACAAGTTGCCCTTTGGACATCAGGAAAATGTTCATTTGTGATGCCGAGTAGTCCATCTCCAGACACTGCATGTCATTTGCTCAACATATGCCTATTTAGTGCCTTCTATGGAAAGGCCCTGCCTGTGGGAGAGAAAATGGAAGCCTAAATTGTGGACCCTATTCTCCAAAATGTATTATTTCCTAGGGGAGATGAATACAGAATTGTCAATAATAAAGTAGTAAATGAAAAGTTCTGGAAATAATTTATAGCACTATTCAAAAAACAATGAGATGAAAGTCAACAGAAGTAGTCAAGAAGGGCCTCCAAAAAGAGGAAAGGAAGACTTGGGCTGGTGCTTGAAGGCTGACTGGGAAGAGGTGAGGGGGAGAAAAGCATTCCAAATGAGGAAACAATGAGAAATGGCATGGTGTGGTTTTCCCTGAGGAAGAGGAAAGATCAGCCTGGCTGACGTAGGCGGCCATAATGGGGAGAAGCTGGAGATGGAGATAAGGCGGGATTGGGGGTTTTGGAGATTTTTGAAATCCAGGAAGAAGGATTTGTTGGGTTGACAATGGGAAAACCCAGCATGTGTATGTAAAAAGGAGGGATAAGAAATTGGTACCCATCAAAATAATAGCACAGGGAAGAGTTACGTAAGCACCAAAGAAACAGAAAAGTCTGATGATATGCTAGTAGGAGAGCAGTATATTTAGTCCTTACAAGATGGAAAAGAAATAGTCCTAAGAGATAAACACATCCCATACAGCTTCTGAGTACAAAATATAGCAAGAATCCAAGAACAAAGATGGAAATTGCTCAGTGCTGTGAATTCAAGCATATCACTGCACAACTTCAGAGCCAATGGCTTTGTTTACACAAGAACCTGATGAGCTTCTTTGAAAACATGAGGAGTTTTCAAAGCACTGGTATGCAAAACTGGCTCCCTGGAAAAAGATTCCAAAACAACTTGGGAAAACAGATGCTGCTTACCCTACTGGACAAAGGATTAGAGTAAAAGGGAAAGTGGTCTGAGAAGGGAGAGATTCAGAGGACACTTGCTAAGGCCATCAACCCTGAATGGGGAAGGGGGCTTTTATGAGTGGAACCCTGGGTAATATCATTTTTATTATTTCCTAGCACAGCCTATCCAAAGATTGTCTCCAAAATTCCTGGAGAGAAGGGGGCAGAAGAAGTATAATGCTCAAGTGAATCGAATATAATATCCTTACTATTAGGGAAACTGCTGAAAACACACAACACAGCCCCTTAAATTCAACAAAGGTAGAATGTAAAAATAAAGGAGCACATTTACACATCTGCTGGGAATACCACTTCCTGAACCCTAATTAGAAGACAAAGCATAAAACATTTTCTCGCTAACCAACCTAACATATTTGGAGTTGGGATGCCATCCAGGGAATAACCAGTCACCCTCTTTCTTGACCTAAAAAGGCGTTGCCCACCTCACTGTGGCAACAATTAGAGTGAAATAGTGGCTAAAACCACCGACCTCAGGCTGACAGGGGACCACTTCCCCACTGGGAATGCTGAGGAGCAGGGACTGCAGGCACACCTCAGGGCAGCAATGGAAAATAAGGGGAGAAAAAAATGCCATGAGGCATGGAAAACAGCATCATAAGAGATGCTCAGTGCATATATGAAGGTCCCTGGTCACATTCGTGGTGATGAAAGGAGCCTCAAGACTGCCATTTCAGAGATTTCACTAAAGTAGCTAAAAGCAGATGCTGCTGCTTGTTTACCATCTTTGAGAACCAAGATTTTTATTACTCAGGTTTGTGACCAATGCTAAAAATTCTGGCTCACATAATAAAACAAAAACATCTTTTATAAAACAAAGAAGAATAACTTTGTTAGTTTTAACAGTAGATTTAGCATTGCCCGTGGTTTTTCTAGAAGTCATTGAAGAAGACGTTTTTTGTGGCCCCTGGTCAGACTGGCCTTGGAATGAATGACCCAGGGCCAAGTTCATCTTACTTGGAGGTTCCTGTCAACACTGACCATAAAAACACCTGTAGTTTGTATGACTGGAGAAAAAGAGCCGTAAATTAAAACTATTTTATGCTTAAAATGGCTTCCTGTAAGATGAAATAGAAGATAACCCATTATTAGACTGGCCTTGCATGCTTGAAGAAACAGCTCATAATGGGGGGAAAAAAAGTTAACAAAAACTACTATTTCTTGGTGAACAAAATTTATTGTCTTTATGTATAAGTAGACTTAGTGTAGATGGTGCGACAACATGGACTATATAGTTTTATATTCAAGAAGATGTCCAAAACATCTAAACCTTTTGCTAATCAATCCATAAGTACGTGAGTAACGAGAATGGACAGGCATTGAAGACACTGAAATTAAAACGTTTCTAAACTCATTTCTGTAGAGAAGGGTGAATACAGCATACGATAATCTAATGTCACAGGATTTATTTCTGCCACCAGAGATGGAAGACAAATAGTTAAACCTAAAAATAAAATGTAACTTGTTTATTTTAGAAAATGAATCTAAAAGCTTTTCCATTTTATATTAAAAAAAAAAAAACTTCTCAATTAAATCTTCCCATTAGATTTTAATGTGGTTCTTTAGGCAATTAGAATTAGATTATAAAAACTCTAGGAAACTCTTCCAAAAGTAAAGAATAAACAAAACTTCAAAAGAAAAGACAAATTGTCGGGTTGGAAAAAATTATTTGTGCACCTTCAGAAAAAAATGAAACACATTTAAATGCCCAGCCACTTAAGATCATTTTTAAAATCATGAAGCTCAGGTCAGTTCCTGCAGTGAATACTAATAAGTGGTGAATAGTTACTCTGGTACTTTCTCCAGCCTCTTAAATTCAACAGTGATAGAATGTCAAAATAAAGGAATACATTTACGCATCTGCTGGGAATACCACTTCCTGAACCCTAATTAGAGGACAATGCAGAAAACATTTTCTTGCTAACCAACCTAACATATTTGGAGTTGGGATGCCATCCAGGGAATATACATTTAAATGAAAAGGAAAACTTATTTTGGGTAATGGTTATTCTTCATTATTACATGTCTCTCTCTTCTCTGCTTAAAATTGAATTGCTCTGAGGTGGATGTTTATCTTAAAGCGGGTAATCAGGAAAATGAAGGTAGATACAGCAAAGTTCATAGTTTATGGGGTGAAAACATGTTTGCAGAGAAATTTAAACTGAAAACAAAAATAATTTACTTAACTGTTGCTTTTTGGCTAGAAAAAAAAAAAAGCAGCAGCTTTCTTTTCAAGTAAAGAGTGTTTTAAACACAAATTGTGAACACAAATAGCCATGGCATATGGCACAACATCTAGACACAGCCCACATCAACACAGGGTTGTGTATACTTCTGGCCAGCAGGTATAGGCCACTAAAGTGGCTGACTGTCGACCTGTCTTAAGAGTCTATGCTCACTCTGACAGAATGTGGAATTTAACAGAGACTAGAAAAGTCCCTGGGCAATAATGTTTCAGTGGTAGAATTGGCGCCTTCCATGCCAAAGACCTGGGTTTGATTCCCAGCCCATGCATCTCAGGCATAGTCACCATCCCTCTATCGATGGAGGCTTACGTGTTGCTGTTATGCTGAACAAGTTTCAGTGGAGTTTCCAGACTAAGATAGACTAGGAAGAGAGGCCTGGTGATCTACTTCTGAAAATTAGCCAGTGAAAACCCTATGGATCACAATGGTCCGATCCCAACTGGTAATGAAGATGGCCCAAGACCAGGCAGTGTTTTGTTCAATTGTGCATGGGGTTGCCATGAGTCAGGGGCTGACTTAAAGGCAATTAACAAGAAGAAAAGTCCTTATCAGCTGTCCTCACCAAAATCTTACCAAAATGATGCTTCGCAGTAGCTATCCCGAGATACACACTTCCCACAGATCTTGGGGGCCTTACATCCTACGGTTTTGGGAACAATGCGTTCACAGGTCCAGAAAGTGACCTTTTTAAGTGCTAGTGTCATAGTTACATCATAACATAAAGCCTTGCTATTCTGGAAGAACAGGCTATTCTTACTTAGCTGAACTGATCAAGATTTTCTTCTAGTGTTCAGGGATGTTTTCAAGTTTTATGGAGCCTGGAGTTTATCCAACTTGTGGTATCTTCTCTAAGAAAATAATACAAAATTAGGTATGAAAGTAAATATTTCTAAGTATGAGAAAAGATAGCACATCAAATTACAAACTTTAAAAAACTGACAACATTCAGAAAAAAACCACATTTCTTATAATTAAATGCCTGACACATCTCTATAATACCATTTCCTACATGTGGGGCTGTATGTTTTTGATCGTTTCATATGAAAAATATTTTATAATATGATTTGAAAGCCACTGGCTTGGAATACAGTAGGTACTCAATGTGCTTGCTAAGTGATACTTGCATCATCCTGTCAGGGCGTCTTCTGGGGCTTATTCACGGATTTCTGCTCTTTGTCTGGTACAGTGTTGTGATCAGTTAGACTGTTATCCTCTTTTATATTGTCATGTCTCTGACTCTGCTTTAACTCAAGTTCTGCTTCTTTTACAAGGTCTTATTTTGATTTGTGTGGCTTCGGATCATCTCCAAATGGCTCATTTCCTTCATTACTTACAGTGTGGTAGACATCTGTTATTTCATCTGACAAGCAGCACTTCAGGGAGTCCCTGGGTGACACAAACAGTTAAGCGCTCAGCTACTAGCAGAAAGGTTGGCAGTTTGAATCCACCAAAGGCTTCTCTAAAGACAGGCCTGGCCATCTACTTCCAAAAGATCACAGCCATTGAAAACCCTATGGAGTGTCATGAGTTGGAATCCACTGGATGGCAACTAGCTAGGTTTTAGCATCTTGTCAGCTAGCAGAAGTCCTTTGCTTTTCCTTTGGGGAACCACCCTTCCCTACTCCATGTGGTTATGGTATGCTGCCCTGTAGGGTGGGCATGTGGCCCAGGCTGGCCAAAGTCTTCCCTGATATTTGACATGTGGTCTTACTTTTAAGGACCTTGAAAATCTGGAGCTATTCTTCCTTCAGCATGGAAGACCCTCTTGTGGAATGAAGCTAAGAGCTAGAGAGAAAGAGTCCTGGTAACATGGCTGGAGCCCCTAGATTCACCCATGCCTGAAGTGTTGACTTCATTTCTCAAATCAGTATTCTCTGTTATCGTTGCTTGAATTTAACAAAAGGGGTTGGCTCCACTTCTCTCACATCCAAAGTTATCCTTGGGCCATAGTTGGAGACAAGTGCTGGGTATATAAGCTGATGATGGACACCAGGCTGCCCAATGAGTACTGGTATGGAAAACAGGGTGTGGCAAACAGGCAGGAAGCTGGATTCAGTACCAGGTAAATTCAGTAGCAAGTATGTACTTCCTTCCAGTGGAAAGGAGGTGTGAAAACTGAGAACGATGACAGTAAACAAACAATGTTAAATGAAAGAAAACCATGTGTTATGGGTTGAATTGTGTTCCCCCCAAAATGTGTTGGAATTCTAACTCTTGTACCTATAAATATGACCCTGTTTGGAAATAGCAGTTTTCTTTTGTTATGTTAATGAGTCATATTAGTGTGGGATGAGTCCTAAACCTAATAATTTCTGAGTTATAAAAAGAGCAGAATAGACACAGAGACACTCACAGGAAGAAGAGAAAGATAGATTATGGAGACAGATGCATCTACAAGCCCAAGAATGCCAAGGATTGCTGGCAGCTATTAGAAACTGAAATAAACAAGGAAGGACCTCCCCCTAGCAGCATGCCCTTGGACTTCTAGCCTCCTGAACTGTGAGAAAATAAATTTCTGTTCTTCAAAACCACCCTCTTGTGATATTTCTGTTATGGCAGCACTAGGTGACTAAGACACCATGTATTGGAGGTCTCTCTTTAGGGCCAACAACTGAAATAAACGAATCAGCAGGCAATTAAAAATCCTTCAGATTTAGTTTAAAGAATGAAATTATTGTATGAAGTGATTGAGTAAAAATATAGATTCCTACAAGTATAGCAACTAATCTCTCAAGGAACACAAAATTACGGGAACAAAGGATATCTTCGAATCGAGTTCCAGTGAGTTGTTCTAGAATGGGAAGAGGTAAAATTAGACATAACTAGTCACCTAAGTGTCTGAGGTTTTGCCATTCACCTATATGGAAGCCCTTTTTGGGCTTTGCTTCCTGCTTAGAACAAATACCCAGAAGCATACATTTTTTTAAAAAAAATATTTTACTATGATAAGACCCAGATTTCTGTAGTCCACAGACTGTGACAAATTAAGAAAATACAAGAACTTGATGATGTCCACCCAGTTTTCTAATGCACTATAGAATTTCATCTAGGAGGAAAATGCAGAGAGATAATAGGTCTATTGAATGGAGAGCTTTGAACACGTAATGTAGTATGAACAGCAGAGAGAGAAACTATTAATTATGTAAGACAATAGACAGGTTTAAATCCACATACCTGCCCTTAAAGAGGCAGCACAGATCTTAAGATGTTTTTAATGACCCCAGTTTAAAAAGAAAGTCACCCCCTCTCCATAACTTATTTCCAATGTTCTTCTGTCTTCCTTCTGTAAAAATCTTTATAGAGCCTCTAACGTCTCTGATCTCCATTTTCTCAATTTTGTCCTTCTTATTTCTGGATTCTTCATGCTTCTGCAGAAGTATCCTCCCTATTAAGTGGCTTGCTCGCTTGCTTCTGTGATAGTCCTTAAAATAACACCTGCTACCAGAATCCCACTTGCCCCGACTTAAGTTTTTTTTTGTTTTGTTTTTAGTGACTTTCTATGTGCATCACCAGCCCTATTCAATTTCTACTCACTATTAGCGCAGTGGTTAAGAGCGCAAGCTGTTAACCAAAAGGTCGGCAGTTTGAATCCACCAGCCACTCCTTGGAAACCCTATGAGGCAGTTCCGCTCTGTCCTATAGAGTCGCGATGAGTCAGAATCGACTCAACGGCATACAACAACAACAACATCTCCCAATTTCAGCATTTCTTTCCTCCAATTTTTTGGCATATAAATAATTAAAGGCTCACCCACAACTTCCAGAATGTCAGATCCAAAGGATGTGTCCTAATCTTTGTATAACCTGACCTCTCTTTGAGATAGTTTATTCCCTTGGCTTTCCGTACAATACTTTCTACTGGTTTTCCTACTTCTCTGGCCGTTCCTTCATCTTCTGTTCTCCAGGGCTCCCTGACACTGTGCTGCCAAAGGTGAGTTTCTCCACCTGGCTGTCTCACTTGCACTTCAAACTCAGGGTGTCCAAAAGCAGCTTCGTTATCTCCCCTAGGAGCCCTGGTGATGCAGTGGTTAAGCACTTGGCTGCTAACTGAAGGATTGGTAATTCGAATCCACCAGCTTCTCCGCAGGAAGAAAATGTAGCAGTCTGCTTTTGTAAAAATGTACAGCCTTGGAAACCCTATGGGGCAGTTCTACTCTGTCCTACAGGGTTGCTATGAGTCGGAATCAACTTGATGGCAATAGGTTTGGTTTTGGTTTTATCCCCCCTATTTCAGTTAATTTCATCCATCAACCAAGCCAGAAAATTTGGGAGTTATATTTTACCCTTCCGTCTCCCCAACAGCTATTAAAACATCTCCATGACCACAACCCTAGTTCAAGCCCTTATCCTCTCTGAAATTCCTTATTGATCTCCCAGTCTGTATTCATCCCTATATCATCCTTTCCTCTCATTGTCAGCTCTGTCATTTTCTAAAAATCTGGACAGGATTGTTTGGCATCCTTACTTTAAATCCTTCAATGTCTTTGAATGCCTAAAGCAGAGCTTCCCAATCTTTACTGTGATTCTGAATCACCTGGGGATCTTGTGAAAATGTGATTTTGACTGGGGTCTAGTGCATGTCTAGAAAGCTCCCATGATGCTGCTGATCCTTGGACCACACTTTGAGTAGCAGGGGCTTACAGGTTAATTTCCAAATCCCATAGCATAGAATACCAGGCCCCTCGAGTCTGGTCCCTGCTTAACATTCCAGCCGCAATTCTTGACATTACCTGGAATATACAGGCCATCTCGCAGTTGTTTTAAACCACATTCTGCCAACGTCCCTTGCGCACCTGCTGGCAGATGTTATTTCCTTCCAGTTGCTTTTCTCTGGTATCTTCTATTCTTACTTATTGATTTAAGGTTAAGCTACAGCATCACCTCCTATGACAGGTCATTCCTGGGAGACTCTCCAAGACAGAATTAGGTTAGATGTCCTTCTACTGGGTTTTTGTAGCACTTTCATTCCAAACATATTTCAAATATAGCATTTCTCATATAAACTAGCAAAACTGCTTACATATTTGTCTCCACACCTTTTCCCTGAAGCTGGTCTGTGACTCCCTGAGCGCAAACTCTGCCTTATTCTGTTTCTTACATGTCTGGCCCATGGCCTGGCATAGAGTGAGTTTTCAGATACTTGTTAATCTTCGTACTTTCCTTGTCAAAATCTACTTCTCCATAAGCTTTGCAGGGAAAACCAGGAGACTCAGTTCAGTGGACTTCATGGTCTTGTAGTCACGTATCTCTTACCTTCTGCCAGCTATGGAAATGAATGTAGATATGGATTAGTCCATATTTAAAAGATAAAAATCAAATAAAATTTCCATAATAGCAGGAAAATACAGTACATGTTTTACAAGCTCTTTAGTGTGAAATGGTTCGATAATATCACACTTGTTTCATATTTCTTAGCAACTCATCTTTGGGTCTTTACCATGGTGATTTTTCTTAATAAAAATCTCACTAAAATTTTCATGAGGTCAGTGGTAAGAGAACAGAAATATATTAAGAGCCTTATGAAAGATATATTATACATCTTTCTCTAGAAGTTTTGTCTTTTAATATTTTCATTAGATTACCAATTGCTTATCTTCTTTCTAGCTTTATAGCTCCTTTTTCTTTTATCACTAGAAGTGGCTAATAAAAAGGTAAATTAAAATACGTTCGACTCTTTGATCAGAGTTGAACATAATTTCCTAGACCATGAACACTGAGAAGCAATGTTTATCAACTTGCTCTTTTTTGAGCCCAGAACAGATATCATCATAGGAAAAACAGTCTTTCCTAACATAGTTGAGCCATTAAGTTCAGCCTCATCTCCCACCACTTCTAGCAACACAAGCCAACATCTTATTAGTGATGAGAACTACTAAGCTATTTTACACATCTCTGTACTTTTGCATATGCTATTTGCTCTGCTTAAAACGCCCTTTCTCGTTCATCTGGTTAACTCTTCCTGATCTTTCCAACCTAGGCCAAATGTTACCTCAATTAGGAAGCCTGATCTGATCACCTCAGTTGAGCTACCTTCTCTTACTGAGTCACCTATATTACAGCCTTTAGCACTGCCAGAATATCTGACTGATTTGCATGAGCTCACCGGCCCGCATTAGGGGCAGGAGCTTTATATCACCTGGCCTATGTTCACTTAAAGCAGAAGGTGCTTGTGGTAGGCAGACTAACAGCAGGGCCCTGGTGGAGCAGTGGTTACGCATTTAGCTGCTAACCTAAAGGTGGGCAGTTCGAATCCACCAGTTGTTCCTCAGAAACCCTATGGGGCAGTTCTACCCTGCCTTATAGGCTTGCTAGGAGTTGGAATTGACTTGATGGTAACGGGTTTGGTTTTGTTGTTGTTTTTTAAAGATGCCCAGGAGCCCTGGTGGTGTGGTGGTTAAGAACTCAGCTGCTAACCGAAAGGTCAGCAGTTCTAATCCAACTTTTCCTTGGAAACCCTATGGGGCAGTTCTACTCTGTCTTCTAGGGTCACTATGAGTTGGAATCAACTCAACGGCAACGGGTTGGTTGGTTTGTGTCACCTACTGGTGCAAGACTTTGTGGTTGGTGCTGTGGGAAATCTTAGCTGGTGTGAAAAACCAGTTGCAGTTTAATTGATTCTGACTCATGGTGACTCCCTGTGTGTGAGAGAAGAACAATGTTCCATAGGGTTTTCAATGGCTGATTTTTCTGAAGTAGAATGCCAGGCCTTTCTTCCAAGGTGCCTCTAGATGGACTCAAACCTCCAACATTTGTGTTAGCAGCCAAGAGGATTAACCGTTTGCACATAGTTTACTTTAAAATTCTCTAGAACTTCTTGAGAATGAACACCGAAGTAAGGCAAATTTGGGAACAATGCTCCTGTCCTCCACCAGACCTCCCCACCCTTCCTGCCACCCACCAAGAAGACAGGAATACCCCCTTCCTTTGAGAATCCAGGTGTCCTGACCCACTTAGGCAACATTCTGAAATACTGCAAAGCTTCCCCTTCCCCAGGCCTTCATTTCAATTTAAAGTAAATAAATATCATAAAGTGTAAAAGGCTTTTTTTAAAAAAGAAAGAATTTCCTTCTCACAGCTGTATTCACAGGTCTTTTTATTTGGTGATGGTGGTTAAAATGAAACACAAAGCCCACTCCGTAGCTTGTACTTAGTCGTCTGTCCTCTAGGTGTCGCCACCACACAAGTCCTGTTAGCAAAGGGTGCCCGGCCTTGTACAAGCGTGCTAAGCATTTAGTACTTTTATCAAGCCGCCACCAAAATGTTTTTGTGTACGTGTGTGCTTTTTCTTTTTAAATCACAGAACATTGCTATTTTCCTCTGTTACACTCTAGCTTTAGTTTGCTGTGCAAAATTCAAACTGAGTAAGAGAGTAAATATGCCTGGTTACTTTTTTATTCTTTTGTTCTATTTTCCACATTTAGCGCGAGAACATCCTGTATTTTGACTATCGGAGCATTCACTATTCCATAAACATATAAGAAATAGTTTTTCTTGTACAACACCATTTCAGTATTTTTCCTTTCTTTAGATTTGCATACATTTTTGGAGGCTAGTGTGAGTTGATTTTGGAGCTCTGGGGGTGCAGTGGTTAAGTGTTCGGCTGCTAACGGAAACGTTGGCAGTTTGAATCCACCAGCCCAGCTGCTCCTTGGAAACCCTATGGGGCAGTTCTACTTTGTCCTATAGGGTCGCTATGAGTCAGATTCAGCTCAACAGCAATGGGTTTTTTCTTTTGGGGTGAGTTTAGTTTTCAAAGCAAGTGGAAAGCAGCAAACACTGAAGGGCAGATAAGAGTTCTGGGAATAGTGTGAAAGTTCACTAGTTTGGTGCTAACATTTAGTCCTTCCCCATTCTAAAAATTTTCAGCTTATAAATGTAAATATATAGTATTTTGAATCTGAAGTAAGAATGCTGGGTGGGAGAACTTAGAAGGGTTTAGTTTAGAAGGGGGAAAACCTGCCCATAGGCACCTTTAAGTTTTATGAACAGTTTTACTCTATACATTGCCAAATTCAGAGGAATCTGAAACATGCCACAAACTGGTTAAAAAAAAAAAAAAATCAGTTCAGTTTTTCTTCTTTTTCTCTTTATGCTAGACTTGCCTCCTTTGATCACGTGTCCTTATTCATGCCGTGGCATTGCTACCACTTCTGCAGTCTTGTTTACCACTCTCTTCCTATAATTCTTCTTTTTCATGACTTTGTAGTTACTGTATTTGACTTCTGATAGTTTTAGTCCTATAGGTCACACTTGATAAGCCAAGACTTAACTTGAAGAACCAAAAAGAACATACTGCTTAGACATACTCATTGCCTCTCTTCTCCTTTTTAACTTAGATTTAATAGAACTAAAAATTGAGACAAATCTCCACTAAGGTATACACATACACATGTACACACACACACACACACACACACACCTATGCATCCCAGAATGAGAGCCTTCCAAATCTTACATTTAATAGTTATCCCAACATTATAGTACCTTATAAGCAATCTTTTTTTTTTTTTTGATATCTTTGACTATAATCAAAGTTGTTAGGCAAAGAACTTTGACTATAATCAAGGTTATGATCAAGACTACAGAACATGCTGTTTTTATCATCCACCCACTTGCTGCACCCAAGAAAAATACTGAACAGCAGTTAGCTCATATTAAGGGCTATATCTAGTAACTGCTAAACTGTCAGACTTCTGTCAGGCTTCTAAAAGCAATTTGTATTGATTTCTAACTTTAGAGCTAAAATTCATATGCAACCCAGGAAGCCCAGGGTTTTTCTCAGAACAGAGAAACCACTCAAAGGTCATGTTAGTGACTGAACTGACTGTGCTAGTTAAGGATAAACAAAACGAAACAAAAAAGCATTTGAATATAAAAGAATAGTAATCAACTTGAAAAAGTGGGTAGCTGAATAAAAGTACCAGAATTTGGTCTGCTTTCATTGTAAGCCAGAGGTGACCCTCCCATTCAGCTATTAGAGAAATTAGAATATTTGGTTAACTAATAATTCGATAAAATAATAAATAGTCCCAAACCTCCCTATCTATCCCTGGCATACGTATTTATTAACAGCTGAGAAAATTTGGGTTTATGGGGTGAGTGTGATTAATTCCCGAACTAACACCAATGTTAAGTACTGACGTATAGAAATCTGTACAACCCATACTATAGAACCTAAAAATTAAAAGGATCCAGAGGCCCTCTAGGCTCTTGGCTACTAAACCAAAAAGTCGGTGGTTCAAGTCCACCCAGCAGCACTTATCATTTCCTAATAACCTCCTGTGTTGTCATCTATCAGTAGAAAACCTTTTAGGAAAAATGAGTAGGTCAGACTTTAACAGAGAAGCTTTAGAATTTTCTATTTGTCATAGGAGTAAATTAAAAAGAAAAACAGCCAATAGCTGTGTCCTTCACAGAAGTGTTGGGTTCTTGACATTAATTTTTTTGGCGTTAAAGAGAAATTCTGGTGCTAGGCTAAGAGAAATGCTTCCAAAATAGGTTAGTACATATCGTCTGAATAACTGATTTCATGGAGTCACTTTTATAAGCTTTACGTATATACTTCAGTACCATGCTTTTTTTTCTTTTTCCGGCCCAGTTGTGCTGACTTCCCCTGTATTGTGTTGTTTTTCCCTTCGCTGAAGCTGATGCTTGTCTGCTATCTAGTGATTTCCCCTCTCCCTTCCTCCCCACCACGCTTTTTTTTAAAATAAAATTTCAACGGCTTTATAATACTGAGTTTAGAACCACAAAGTAAGGATGACTAGAAGACTGAGCTGTGCTTCTTCCTGTAACATTTTTTATTCACTCACCAACTTATTCAATAACTGAGTTGCAGCTCCCCACAATGAAGTTTTAGATATTTGGTGGCAAGGCATCAACATGGCTTGTAATGCAAATATTCACTTAAATTAACTATTAATTTGCAAAACACTAATCCTTTTGCTTTTAATGAATACAGCTAATTCTAGATGAGAAGCCAAGAGAATGCTTTTATAGAATCTGTTCATGACATGCGATGGCTATCAACTTAATGCACTGTAGCTCCAACTTCACCTTTCAATACATGCTCTGTGAAAAATGGGCAGATTCCTTTAAGCATTTCTCCTTCACAGTGCACCTGAAGCTACAGTGAAGCTTTCTCAGTTCTGGGTGCTGGAGGGATACTGCTGGAGGAAGGGGCTCTACTGTGGTGTCTTTCTGCTGCAGTGGGTCAGTGGTGTGGGCATGAGGCCATTGAGGGTGCTCGGCCCCAGTGCATGGTCCCAGAATGACCTTGCAGCTCTCGCTTGGCCAGCTGATAACATTGGCGCAGTCCTCTTGACATGGACACTGTGTGCTCCGGGCTCTGGTCCGCACTGGAACTCCACTACAAGCCATAGGCTGGGCCACCAGCCGTGGCTTGCCTGGCCCTGTCTGCACTCTGGAGGGTTGCCTCCTGCTTGCCCAGCGAGTACAGACCAGTCCCACTGGGCAAACCAGGGACTGCATCCAGTGGACTACAAATACAGCTTCTCCAATAAGGTCTGAGTCTCGGCCTTAGGGAGGGCCTCCCTTCCAAGTTTTTCCTTCCTTGGCACTCTCCCTCAGTCTTAGGGTAAAACAGTTTTCTTATATGTTACAATCACTCAATTATCAGAATTTAATAATTATTTATATTAAATTTCTCCTGTTTAATTCACTGGTATTTATCTCCTGATTGGTCACAGACTGATACAACACATTTCAAAGCCAGGCTTTTCAGTTCATGGCTATGTATTTAATTATCAGATAGACTGCTGAACACATACTAATAAACCACATATTTCATTTTACTGTACGGTCAGCTTTTATATAAAAAATTTATTGTATACAAGTAAAAAGAGGACATACAAGTAACTGCTCCCTCAGTGCAAAGTTGACCCAGACCAAATAGTACAAAATAAAAAACACGAAGAAAGCAGCTTCTGATACTAGACAGCAAATACTTATGCTCACAGGTAAGTTACAAAGAGCACTACACTTTCATAAACATCATACACACATAAATAACAATAATTGGGTAACAACAAACTGCATATAATGGTCTTAATACAAGATAACAGATAATGGATCTAGTTATTATGACAATATTATTTGGGCTTAAACTGGTGATTGGTGATTATGCCCCAATGAAAGAGTAAGGAGCTTAATCTCTCCTTCCTCACATTTCACCACGTACAAAGAAGAAAAATATGACTTATTGGCACAGAGTTCTCAGACTTTGCCTAGAAAGCATATTTGGTGACTCCCTTCTCAACCAGAAATCACAAAAAGGATGCTATTTCAATCAGCAGAATATTAGCATGTCAATAAAGACACACTGAAAACACTACCCTTTCGCATGAGGGTGACTAATAAACAGTTTTCAGTGATGATGAAAACATCAGAGAAAACAGCTCTTCATCAACACTTGAAATACACGCTGTTAAAACAATCTGTTCCAGGAAGGCGGCTATTTCTTGATTATGACAGGCACCATTACCACACAATTTCCCTTATCGTCCACTTTTCACTTCACCTGTTTTCAAGTGCCTCGTATGCATGTGAAAGCTGGACAATGAATAAGGAAGACAGTAGAAAAATTGACATCTTTGAATTATGGCGTTGGTGAAGAATATTGAATATACCACGGACTCCCAAAAGAACGAACAAATCTGTCTTGGAAGTACAGCCAGAATGCTCCTTAGAAGCAAGGACATGTTATCAGGAGGGATCAGGCTCTGGAGAAGGATCATGCTTGGTAAAGTAGAGGGTCAATGAAAAAGAGGAAGACCCTCAATGAGATGGATTGACACAGTGGCTGCCACAGTGGGCTCAAGCATAACAACGATTGTGAGGACTGCGCAAGACGAGGCAGTGTTTTATTCGTTGTACATAGGATCACTCGGAGTCAGAACCGACTAGATGGCATGTAACAACAAGAACATATGCAATGGTAGGAGCCCTGGTGGTGCAGTGGTTAAGTACATGGCTGCTAACTGAAAGGTCAGCGATTCAAACCCATCAGGATTGTGAGGATGGCGCAGGACGGGGCAGTGTTTCACTCTGTTGTACATAATAGGGTCGCTATGAGTCGGAACCGACTTGACGGTACCTAACAACAACAACAACAACAATCTGATTCCAATAGTATCTCTGTCAATCCTTCCTGAAGA
This sequence comes from Trichechus manatus latirostris, assembly GCF_000243295.1. Taxonomy (NCBI): domain Eukaryota; kingdom Metazoa; phylum Chordata; class Mammalia; order Sirenia; family Trichechidae; genus Trichechus; species Trichechus manatus. The sequence continues at coordinate 5,522,513 of NW_004444090.1, forward strand.
TGTAATAGTTGACATATTTTGGGTTCTGGTAAAACTGTTCCTATGGGCCTGCCTGGAACGGTTTCACCTGGAGGTAGTCTGTGGCCCTCAATCAGGTAATTACAGGGAAAGGGTTTTCTGCTGTTGTTCCAAAGCCATCCATGGTTTGAATGCTATAGTTATTTTACCTGCTAAATATGTAACCACTAAAATTCTGTTTGCACACCCAATTTAAGACTAGGATAGAAAACCTGCCAGTGTTCAGTTTCTCATTTATGACTGGGATACAGTAATAATGATAAATATTTATTAGGCATGCGAAATAGGGAAGCTGCAGTTGGGAGACATTCCTTCTGGTTCCATCTGGGGAATGAAAATATTGCTGTTGCCATCACTTCTGCTATAAGTACTAGTTAGTTAGACATGGCGAGGAGGAGATTGTTTAAGAGGGGCTTACCACTAAAGATAAGACAGAGAGGAAAGGATAAGCCTGGTCTAGGAAAAGAGTCAAAGCCAAATTTCTGATCTTTTAGCTATTGATCTGAGGGAGCCCTGGTGGTGCGGTAGTAAACAGCTCAGCTGCTAACCAAAAGGTCAGCAGTTCAAATCCACCAGCCGCTCTTTAGAAACCCCATGAGCCAGTACTACTCTGTCCTATAGTGTCGCTGAATCAGAATCGACTCGACGGCAACCGGTTTGTTTAGTTCGGTTTATCGCTCTGAGAGTCAGCCTTTGAGTAAGCCCTGGGCTGTCCCAGAGGCCAAAATCTGGGGGCAACTCTATCTTAACCCACTGATGTTGTACATGACATGAAATGGATTGACAGGGAGAAAAAGAATTTAATAGGATACAAAAATATCGATAAACTAAATCAAATGAGCATGAACAAGTTGGTCTGTATTTATCTTGGGCAAATTGTTCCACCCACTCCCAAAGGCTAAATCCTACCTAGGTGTGGTAGTTCATTTGAATTAGAAATAGTAATGAAAACCAAAGCAATATTCAAAGCAGCTACATGAAATACTGATGATTTGGCAACTCTTGGCTTGCAAAGTCTATACAATCGCTTTTATTTCAAGGAAGGATCCCAAACAAAATAGTCCAAAGAACCATTCCTCTAGTTAAGGAGTACTGTTACAATTATTTTAATGGTGAAAAAATAATACGTTTTCCCAAAGAATTATTTTGTTAAGAGAACAGCAAAGGGGAAATGGTTTAAAATACTGGGCAGGGAAAGGAAGACATTTTCCCTTAATACTCACATTCTGTTTTAGTCTTTGGCAATGAGACCAGAAAGCAACTTTTTAAAGGCAAATTATATATTCTTATGAGCTCAAATGAGTGTTACAGAGAATTAACATTTTAGAAAATCTTGGACTAAATCCTATTAATATTCAGCACTGGTCTGCAGACTATAGATGTTATCTGTGTGGTTCATTAAATTCTCTCTTGAAACAAAGTACAAAAGTGTCACCATGATTTGGTTTACAGATATGTATCAATTCAACAGGGGACAGCTTTATAAGACAATATACGAACAAGAGAGTGGACATACGGAGAGATGCATATTACAACACCATGCATTATTCTTCTATTCCAAGAAGAAAAAAAAGAAAAAAAGAACCTGTCCCTTCACTACAAAAATACTTCAAGCTAGAAGAGCAAAAAAGCAAAATGAGAAAAGCCTTTATCTTGGCAGCAGCATTAGAAAATTATATTCCAAAAGATGTTCACATTCCCCTTCCGTATTACAAATGAAGAAAAGAGATGTTTTGTCAAAACCCAAAAAATCTTTTAAAGGTATTTATTTTCTATTTCTATTATAAATTCAGGTACAGAGGTTGGTACAGAACAGCACTGCCTAGTAGAAATATCATGTGAGCCATGTACATCATTTTGAATTTTCTAGTGGCCATGTTAATAAAAGGAAAAAAGAAACAGGTGAAATTTTAATATTTTATGTAATGGACTATAGCCAAAATATTATTTCACCATGTAACTAATAATTATTAATGAGCTATTTCACATCCTTTTCTTCACACTAAGTCTTCAAAATCTGGCATATTATTTACACTTACAGCATATCACAAATTCAACTAGGCATATTTCAAGTGTTCAATAGCCACGTGGGGCTTGTGGGTATCATACTCGACAGTGCTGTTCTACACTATTGACCTTTTATTTGCATAACATTACTGATGATAGATATTTGTCTTTTGTGCACTAGAGCTTTTTCAGTGGAAACTTTGGTTATAGTGAACTTTATTATTATATGGCAAGATGATGTATATTTTACATCAAATTATCTTTATAAAAAGGTCTAAATTCTTGATCCATTCATTGTCGAAATGCCAAGTTTTCAGTTAATATGCTTTCAAATACCAGGATCTTCAGTCTATTGAAAACGTTGTTCCCTGAGTTAGCAGGAGCCTCAGAAGATGACTGCCATCTGATTCAGTGTTTATACCTACCAACTGGTTTGCACACATGTAAACATCCTGCTGCTACAGTACACTGAATTAAATTCAGCATAACACTGCTCTACCTCCCTCAGCTTAAAGATTATGAATATAGGGTCACTCTGAGTGGGAATCAACTCAACAGGTTTAGTTTGGTTTGGTTATAGGTTCAATACAATCTCCTATGACTTAAATACTTGTTTAACAGCGTCCCTGACGGAGCAGGAGAAAAATGGGGTGCAGAACTCAAATTCTAGTAAAACACCAGACTTAACGGCCTGAGACTGGAGGGACCCTGGAAGACACAGCCCCCAGATTCTCTGCTGGCCCAGAACTGAAACCATTCCCAAAGCCAACTCTTCAAAGATTAGACTGGACTATGGGACATAAAATGATACTCATGAAGAGTGTGCTTCTTAGCTCAAGTAGATACATGAGACTATAATGGGCAGCTCCTGTCCAAGGCGAGATAAGGCAGAGGGGCAGGAGCTGGTTGAATGGACACGAGAAATCCGGGGTGGAAAGAAGGTGTGTGATGTCACATTATAGGGAGAGCAACTAGGGTCACATAACAATATATGTATAAATTTTTGTATGAGAAACTGACTTGAACTGTAAATTCTCACTTAAAGCACAATAAAATATATATATTTTTGTTTAAAAGTTATTTTAGCACCATGTTGGCCTAAAACTATATATACTAAGGAAATATCATATATAAACATACAGGCTGTATAAAGATTTCCTTTTGGTGAAATTCTGTAGCAAAAAACCAAAGCATAACATTAATGACATTAATTTTCTACCAAGTAACTGGAATTGATGAGCCTTAAAATAGCCTCAAGGAAAGGAACCCTTCTTGAATGGAGGTATTTCCAAAGTACATCTCTTGGCTGATATGCTGACAAGCTAAAAGCACATACTAAAAACACATAATGCATGCATTTAACTTTGTTTTCCTACAGTAAAATAAAGTTTAACATGCTCTTCATACTTCTGGAAATAGCCTCGGAAGATTTTCTAAATCTAGTTTCTCTTTGCTTTAATAGTTAAGTGTTCACTGATACGAGGTAAGTATAAAGAACTTTAAAAATCAGTAATTAACCCCGAGAGTATGGCCCCCAGACACCCTTTTAGCTCAGTGGTAAAGTTACCTTCGAGGTTCACTGATCAGCCTGCGAGTGGACAGCCCAGTAAAACC